>NC_073358.2:52780000-53015000 GCF_027580225.2 Misgurnus anguillicaudatus | reverse complement strand
AGATAATGATATTAACCGAATGCTTTGAGCACGTATTTATACATTCATCAAATAATTTTGCTTCAAATCTGATGAATCTCCGCCTCAGGTCATTCAGAAATACTGCTTTGTTTGCAGAATCCATTAAACGCCACAATGATTTTGCGTCAAAAGTCCTCTAAGTGCACGGAAGAAGAACTTTTGTTAAAGGGATAGTTCACCCAATAATGAACACAAAAGAAGATATTTTGAGTCAATGGGTACCGTCAACTTTGTGCCAACCATCATTTATCAAAATATCGTCTTTCGTGTTCAACAGAATAAAAAAAACTCGTACAGGTTTAAAACAAAATGTGAAATCTGGAGCTATAAAAATGTACAGTATGTGGAAAATAATGTGTTTTTTCAACCATAAACCACGCAAACACATTGCATTATACACAAATACACAAAATAACATTGTTTTGAGCAATGCAATATGGTGCTTTATAAGTTGATGAATTATTTACACAACATGTAGAGAAAGATCACTACTGAACTACAAATAAAAATATCAGGTAAAACAAGGAAGATAGACAAACATCTGCTGGTACAGATGTTACTGTCTGCTTGTTGATCATCACTTTAAAAACATGATTGTAAACTACAGGTGTTGAATACAAACATATATTGTTGACATTTTAGTACACCCTAAAAAATGCTGCACAGCAAAATCACCAGTCTTAAATCAACACTGCTGGTGTATATATGGGGAGCGCCAGGTCTGGTGTTAATGGTGTTGATTTAACACTGCTGATTTTGCTGTGTGGGTTATTTCAAGCCATGCTTGGGTCAAACAATTTCTAAAATAATTTAAACCAATCTTTAGTCAAAGAGTTGAAACAACCCAGCAGTTTTTTTTTTTAGTTTGGATGTTCCAGAGATTAACTGTATTTGATTAGCAAATTATGCATGAATAAATATTATGTTGAAGCCATCTGAATAAACAGAAAAGAGGTTTGATATTGTATCTCAGCGCCAGAAGAGCGTTTAGTGTCGGGCAGCTAAAGCACATATTCATCAGTTTATAAACTGTATCAAGGTGAAGGTTTGGCTCATGAATATTAATGAGCGAACGTGACTGGATGATGGTCTTTTAAGATAAACTTGCAGTGTCAGCGTACATTAATTAATATTTATGAGGAGCACTGCATGTGTCATACTAATGGTGGATGTGTAAATGAGATTTGGTTGATCAGTGATGAGTATGAGAATGCTCACAGATATGACTGCATATTGATTATTCGTATTTCTGGATGAACAGATTGTCGATTAGGATTCATTCAAAAAGACAAAACACTTTGCATTCAGAGAGAATTGTACATTGCAGATATTCTCCAGTCGTGTATGAAAGCTCAAAGCTCCAGAAGATACAAAAACATGAAGGTAAACAATAACACAACAAGCCAATTACCCATGCAGGATGACATCTACTTCCATATTTCATTCAGATCTCATTAAAGCTCATAAGAGTTTCACAGCACAAACGCCTCTTATATACAGTAAGAGGATGATAGAAAGCACTCATGAGATACAGCTGCTGATCAAAGTCTTCATGGTGTGCAGTGACAAATCTCAACTTAAACTGTAGGAAATAAACAGAAGAACATACATGAAAACACACAGCTAATGATTATTTAAAGGGGACATATCATGAAAATCTGACTTCTTGTTTAAATGCTATAATTGGGTCCCCAGTGCTTCTATCAACCTAGAAAATGTGATCAACCCAGTAACTTAGTTATGTTTGTAAACCACTCTCTGCTAGCATGTAAAAAATTAGGTCATTGAAAATTGGCTCCCCTTGTGATGTCAGATGGGGGTCCTATTATAATAATACCGCCCCTTAATCTGCACTATCCAACCACAGCACTGCTAGTTAGTGCAGAGATCAACTCATTTGCATGTTAAAAGACAGGCAGCACTTTGGTCCCAGAAAATACCCGTAATCCAGTCCAGTCCCATCCAGTATATGTTAAGTGGCAAGTTTATTGTGTTTAGTGTTCAGTCTAGTCCAGATAGTGTCCAATACTGTAGCCTTGTTTCATGTTGGTTTTGCCCCATCAAGGGTTTGTTTTTCTGTTTCTACAGTAAAGTGCACCTTGTTTTCTGTGTCTGCGCTTGGGTTCGTGCCTGACTGGATTTACATGTATTAACGATGAAAAATGCCAGCAAACCGGACTGAAGCAGAGATCAGGGAGCTGAAGCTGAGATTATTTAGGCGCATAAAAGAACAGCGTATCACGCACTCATATGAGCTTATAACAAACAAAAATGCACATGCGTCATCGCAACAAATATAGTTCAGCTCTTTAAAATGGGGGTTTTAAATGCACATTAACATTCACAAGGAGAAATGTCTGGAAACTTTACTGAAGTAGAGATCACGGAGCTCGTCAAATATCCACTCTGTAGCTGAGATCATTCACCAGTCGTTTCTGAAGTAACCGATAATAAACAAACTTCAGATGGTGCCGAGGAAAAAACTAGCAAGTACAGGACTTTAAACGCGTCACATGTCTTTATGCACATACAGATTCTGGAAAATCATTGGCAGTGTGAATGAACCAAAAATCAAACGATCCCGGACAAATCCTGGATGCATTTTCCGTGTATTTTCCGTAATGTCTGTGTGAAAAGGGCTATACATTGTTCCAGTGGTAAATGAATGTGAGTGATACAATGTCTTACTCATAATACACCGTTATGATGATGTAACCTTCAGAAAGAATCAATGAATGAATCAACAAAATGAATGAGTCATTTCAGAACCAAATCTGAATCACTGACATGAATCAAAACCTCCCGTAATACACCTGAAAATAAACTCCCTGTGCGCCTGAGGGCACGTTTGGTATTTTCATGCTCTATAGCTTTACCTTTACGTCTCACGAGAGGACACGAATCTCTCCATCGAACACACATACTCGTACACACTGAAATCAAAAGAGTCTTTCAAGTGTAAATAAACACTCAGATCAGAGTGACGTGCACAGATTTGCAGATTACCATTTCAAAGAGCTCAGGTTTGTCCTGATAAACAGCCGGGTGTTGTGATTGTGCCCTTTGCAAATCGACTCAGAAGTCCAGATAACCGGTGGGAAAGCGGCGCGACTTCTCTTAAGCTCTGCGTGCCTTTGAACCGGGATGTGTCGTCTGAATTACTTTAGTGTGATCTGTAAAGTCGCGGTAAAGTGGCCGATCTGATGGATCTTTTGCTGGATTTGTGCGGTTTACCAGAGCGTGTTGTGTATCTGCTGAAGGCAGCATTTAATGCGTCTGCCAGGTATTTGTCCCGGACTCAGACTGCATTAATAATATAACCATAAATTCACAGGTAGATGTGAGCAGTTTACAGATTAGATGTGTGACTAACTCACAGGTGTGTTCAATGCATTTATGCAGCACACACAAACCAAACCCACAAACTGGCTTTGAAATGCAATACAGCTGTAATTCATAAACAAAACATTTCAATTATTAAGCTCTAATCATTTTAAATGATAATTCTTCTGGCATCCCTCCTTATCTCCTCCTTCACCAAGGTTGTTGTTGGCTTGCATTAAGAGCTAGTTTATCAATAAAACACCAAACAACCCTTATGAAAATGAATCATGGTTTTATTACAGTTAACACACAAAAAAAAACATGGTTACTGTAGTAAGGGGTGTTTGGCATTTTATTGTATTAAAAAGTAATCAACTAGCTCTTAATGCAAGCCAACCACAGCCTCGGTTTTTCAAAAATCATACTCTTTAAAAATGTCTGGGTCATTTTTGACCCATAATGGATAAATATTGGACAGAACACACTGCTAGGTTAAAATTGACCCAATGCTGGGTTGTTTAAACCCAATTGCTGGGTTATTATTACCCCATGGTTGCATAACATTACATCCACCCAACATTTGGTGATTTTTTTTGTGTTCTGTCCAATATTTACCCATAACGGGTCAATAATTACCCAGCCATTTTTAAAGTGTTGTTAAACCATGGATAGTGTAAAACCATGGTTTTGCTGATAGTAATTAATACACCAAAAAAACATGGTAACTACACTTTTACCACAATAAAACCATGGTTAATTTTTGTAGGGGACATCCATCTCAAAAACATAAAACATGAAGCTCAGCTGTTGGTTCTCCTCACAAAAGTGATCCACAAAGTCTCCAAGTTCATCTTCATCTGATCAATCTCTCTCAATCTGATTCAGTCATTATTCATAACTCTCTCATCTGGAGTTCATACGGGTCAGTTATTTTATTGGTTGTGGTCATATTGTTTACCTGTGCCAATCTGCCAACTCTTCTTTAAATAAACTTAAACAGCAACGTGGGCTCTTTACATTGCATATTAAACGGATTGTTAAGTTATGATCTTAAAAAATAAGTACAGAATCATGAGGTCAACAAAGTCAGAACAGGATCCTGACATGAAGCTTTCCACAGCTATGTCTAAAGGTACATGATTGATTATGACATGTTATATGAAAGAGAATGTACATCATTCTTTCATCTGTGTTTAGGTTTAATTTAAAGCTTCTGTGGTGTGATGGTACACTACACATATCTACAGTATATTTGACAGGTGGACACGTGGTGATGTCAGCATCAGTGAATGAAGATGTCAATCAGGTCCTGCAACAGCTCAGAAATGCACAATATTTAACACCCTTCAAAAGTGCTAATGTCTGTATCTGTGTCTTTTCTGTGGAGTTTCTGATGATGCTCTAAATTGGGACAAATCTCATAAATGCTTCTTTACCAAATCCAGCCCACACTTATTAATCCTCGGGGTGCAACTCCAGCCCACATTGAGATGCATCATTTACTGAAAAAAACACTCTCTCTCTCAAAATACAGCATCATATGCAGTCAGGATGAAGTGAGATACAGCGGTTCAGTTCTAGTAAAGAGACAGACATGTTTAGGTTCAGTTTGCTTCTTTCTGAAGTGTGTGTATGAAGACATTTCTTCATGAGATCTTTGATATTGAGGTGAATGCAGAAGGACAGATTGTGCTGTTAATGGTTTTAAGAGGAATATCTGAGGTATGAAAATGATATTGAGGAACTTGCTGTTCTCTAACAGTGTGTGAGAAATGACTCTGTGAAAGTAATATAACCTCTTTAATAAAGCATAAAGTATATTAATATGAGAGAAACAATGATGTCATCAGACAGATTTAGTATGAAGAGTTATGAGCTCATGTTCTCTGGCTCGGTTCAGAGCTCTTTACTGTCCATCAGTGTTTGTCAGATGATCTGAGTCTCTCAAATACATTTATATCTATTTACAAAATGAAAATTCATCACTTAGTTCCATTCATTACTTCTTTGACCTGACAGGAGATACTGCTCACACCAAAAAAAGGCTATAACTACTTTACCAATACTTGTCAAGATCACAAGAACTTTTGTCTGTTATGAGTCACCTGTCTGTCTGAGTGTCTGTCTGTCTGAGTGTGTGTCTGTATCTCTGTCTGTCTGAGTGTCTGTCTGTCTGTCTGTCTGTCTGTCTGTCTGTCTGTCTGAGTGTCTGTCTGTATGTATGTCTGTCTGTCTGTCTGTCTGTATGTCTGTCTGTCTGAGTGTGTGTGTGTGTCTGTCTGTCTGTCTGTCTGTCTGTCTGTCTGTCTGTCTGTCTGTCTGTCTGTCTGTCTGTCTGTCTGTCTGAGTGTGTGTCTGTGTGTGTGTGTGTGTCTGTCTGTCTGTCTGTCTGTCTGTCTGTCTGAGTGTCTGTCTGAGTGTGTGTCTGTCTGTCTGTCTGTCTGTCTGTCTGTCTGTCTGTCTGTCTGTCTGAGTGTGTGTCTGTCTGTCTGTCTGTATCTTTCTGACTGTCTGTATGTCTGTCTGAGTGTGTGTGTGTCTGTCTGTCTGAGTGTCTGTCTGTCTGTCTGAGTGTCTTTCTGTCTGTCTGTCTGTCTGTCTGTCTGTCTACCTGAGTGTCTGTCTGTCTGTCTGAGTGTCTGTCTGTCTGAGTGTCTGTCTGTCTGTCTGTCTGTCTGAGTGTCTTTCTGTCTGTCTGAGTGTCTTTCTCTCTGAGTGCCTGTATGTCTGTCTGTCTGTCTGTCTGTCTGTCTGAGTGTGTGTCTGTCTGTCTGTCTGTCTGTCGGAGTGTCTGTCTGTCTGTCTGTCTGTCTGAGTGTGTGTCTGTCTGTCTGAGTATCTGTCTGAGTGTCTGTCTGTCTGTCTGTCTGTCTGAGTGTGTGTCTGTGTCTGTCTGTCTGTCTGTCTGTCTGTCTGTCTGTCTGTCTGTCTGTCTGTCTGTCTGAGTGAGTAAAAACAAAAGTCTGTCTGTCTGTCTGTCTGTCTGTCTGTCTGTGTGTCTGTCTGAGTGTCTATGTGTCTGTCTGTCTGTCTGTCTGTCTGAGTGTCTGTCTGTCTGTCTGTCTGTCTGTCTGTCTGAGTGTCTGTCTGTCTGTCTGTCTATCTGAGTGTGTGTCTGTCTGTCTGTCTGTCTGTCTGTCTGAGTGAGTACAAACATCTGTCTGTCTGTCTGTCTGTCTGTCTGAGTGAGTACAAACATCTGTCTGTCTGTCTGTCTGAGTGAGTACAAACATCTGTCTGTCTGTCTGTCTGTCTGTCTGTCTGAGTGTCTGTCTGTGTGCCTGTCTGTCTGAGTGTCTGTTTGTCTGTGTGTGTGTCTGTCTGTCTGAGTGTCTGTCTGAGTGTCTGGGGAGCTTGCTCACTCGTAGCATTTAGTTTAATGGTGCAGGTACTTTTAAATGAGCTTAACTTGCTCAATTTTCTACCAATTTTCAAACAGTAGAAAATTCTCTCTCTCTCTCTCTCTCTCTCTTTCTCTCTCTCTCTCTCTCTCTCTCTCTTAGTGTGGAGCATGACTTTCGTCTTCAGGAGGGTCAGGTGACTCGGGCGTGGAAAGTTCCAGAGCAGCAGGAGTCGGAGCAGAGTTCTCCTCAGCTGGTCTTTTCTCCTCCACGCCAGCAGGAGTCCCCACAGTCTCTGCAGACGGTGAAGAAGAGTCGCAGGAAGTGTTTCTGGTTCCTGTGAAGTCTTTATCAGCAGGATATGACATCACTTATTAACACGGGCAGAGTTTAAAACCGACTTTAAGCCTCTTCAGCTCCTCTGGTTCTTCTCAGTGATGCATCTCTTCAAGTTTTTGTCAAGATTTTGTACTTTTAAACGAGGATCAGTGTTTGCTTTAGTATTACAGATTTACAGTAGATGGAGAGAATTAATGTACGTCTCAAAAACATTTGAACTCACCTTCATACTGTATGATTTGGAGATCATGGTCACTATGATTTATAATGGAGAGGATTCCTCAACACAGCGTATGGGTTTGAAATGATGCAATGGTGAGTACATGACAAAACTTTGACATCTAGATGAACTTCAGTTACTTTAAGAGTTAAAGAGAAACCAGAGGTGGAGATGAGGTTTTTGTTTGGTTTATGAGCTGTTTTAGCTGAAGATCAGAGAGACAAAGAGTGACTGATACACACAGACAGCAGAAGAGAGAGAAAGTACACCAGAATAAAAGCTGTGTCGTCATTTTGGAGCAATGAGGGTCAAAACACCAGCTTTTATACTATTTAAATGTTTAATATTAACATCCACGTGCTTAATGCTTTTATGTAAACGATCTAACAACTATACACGCACAGCGATATTTAAGGCAGAGATAAAGAGGATTTTCAAAATGTGCCATTTCATTCTTTATGAACGCTTAATTTAAAACCCATTAAAAAGCTGTATAAAATATTTTACTACACAATAACTGTGTGATGTGCTGTTTGTTTGTGTTTATTTATCATCACATATTTAAACACAACGAGGACTGCTTTTATTCTTAACACTGTCATTTGTAAAGTTTTTAGTTCATAAATATTATTATTGTATTTTATTGTAACCGGTCGCACCCACGCTGAGTGGCACTCAAACCAGTTTGGCATGGGATTCGGGCGCTCTAGCAAGGAGGCTAAAGGTCATGATCTGACCTCTAGGGTTAGTCGGGGAGTAAGGTTTACTGGACACAAATTTATCTAAAAAGCACTCAGTTTAGAATTAGATCATAAAGTTTGGCACAGACACAGATCATAGGCACATGTTTGTTTGTACTTGTCACTTTGCTCTTGTTTTCATCTTAAAGTCTTGATAAAGAAGCTCTTATGTTTTGTGAGAAGCTCTTGAATGGAGTACAGGTGAAATGCGCTGAACTCCTTCATCCACTTCAGATGAATTCACTTCAATGTTTGTCTGCAGCTGAAGAGAAAACTCAGATGTAAAGTAGAAATACATCTGTCATGAATCACATTAAAACCCCTATAACATACAGTAGGGGTGAGCGGGGCACAAACTAACGCAGGGTTAATTGTAACGCTACTTCTTTAAATATTTGGTCTTCCTCATACTGTCAGAAGATCTCCTGTGAATTTGTGAAAAGTTTTGATGTGTTTTGGTTAAGATATTGAACAAAGAGTGTTTTGGAGGCATGAAACTACATTTATTTGTCTTAAATTTTTTTATTTCTGAGTTGGGTCACGAAATCCAACCTTATATTATTTTAATCACTGTCTTGATACCTAAAACATAACAGCATTTTGAAACATGTCAGCATCTCCTAGTAACTGATAACTGGGATTAAAATTAGAAAAATCCTGCAATGTTTTCCTCAAAAAAACATAATTTCTTCTCGACTGAACAAAGAAAGACATCAACATTTTGGATGACATGGTGGTGAGTAAATTATCTGGATTTTTCTTTTAAGAAAATTGACTAATCCTTTAAAGGTGCAGTGTGCAGTATTGCAGAAATGCAATATAATATACGTAACTATATTATCAGTGGTGTATAAAGACCTTTCATAATGAACTTTTATATTTTAATGACCTTAAAATGAGCCGTTTTTATCTACATACACCGAGGGTCCCCTTACATAGAAGTCGCCATTTTGTGCCACCACTTTTCTACAGAAGCCCTTAACGGACAAACTTTATTTACCCAGTTGTCTCTGATGATGACGTGTTTGTCCTATGGTGGCTAGCGTAGCTTCTCTATGCGTTTCAAAAGCGAGGGATGAGCCGTGGACTGAGCCGTTGGGCGCAATTTGAAACCTCAGCACTAGATGCCTCTAAAATGTACACACTGCACCTTTAAATATTTTTTGAATGATATAGGGCCAAAGCCAAAAAGCGTTAGGTTGTGTGCCGCTCTCCCCTACAGACAGTTTCCTATCAAATGATTCATATTTAAATTAAAATCTATCCGGTCTACAGTCGACATCCAAATGCTGTTTACAGACAACAGACAGAACTGACTGTCAAAGTTTACATTTAAGATTTGTTCACAGTTTCATTACTTTTACAATATATCTGATATTACTATTTTAATTAAATGACAAAAAACAATTAAAACATTATCTCAGATGGAATTCAGTCTGTCACGGACCGTTTTATGTTCAAGAATACTAGAAAGTTCTATTTATATGAGTGCTTTTCTGGACAACATCAATATTATAATAAATATACAGTGATTGACTGTTTTATAAGACACATAACATAATTTGATATTTATATACAGCTGTGTGTTTTGTCCTGCTGTGACCTTTAGATATAAAATATTCACAATATACAACTTTGTCATGACCTGTAATTGCAGAACAATTCAAATAATTTTGAGTCAATTTTGAATCATTATGAGGCAGAATGAATCAATAAAGAAATCAAGTCTTTCTATAAACCTCAAATATCTATAATAAAACTGCAATCCAATCCATCTTTTTAAAAATTATTATCAAATCTCTTACCCCAGTAAGTACAGATATAGTACAATAAATAGTGCACGTTAAAGGGCACCTTCAAGGTGTTTGGGCATAATGTGTTGTCAGTGTGTGAACACAACCACCTTACAATGAAAAATGATTTTTTTAATCCCCATTAAATCAATAATCAATAATCAATTTTTGCTCCCACCCCAAAAGGGTCATTTTGGATATGTTATATTAAATCATCTGTGGGGTATTTTGAGCTGAAACTTCACAGACACATTCTGGGCACACCTGAGACTTACATTACATCTTGTAAAAAGGCCATAATAGATGCCCTTTAAACGTTGTATGGGAGGCAGTTTAATGAGTCTCATGTGTATGTGTGCCATTGCTTCTTGTGAATGATATGCAGAATACATTTAAGAATGCTGATATAAAAGATATACGACAAAAACTACAACACCATAAAAATATCTGTAGACACAGCATTATAGAAAGTCACTGTGTTATCGTTAATAAATCTGTTCATACACGGACAAGAATGCTGATGTGCAGTGATAGTTGGAAGCATTAAAATATCACTTAGACCTTCTCGTTAAATAAATGATACATACGCTATCTGATAATCTCACAAATGTTGGAGATGAGACATCAACATAGACCTGTTCAGTATTATTAACACTCGATTTCTGTGTGATGCTTCTGTTTTTCAATTGGGTGTTCATTAAAATTAAATGAGAATATAAAACATGATCTCTATAACAGTGAGGATCTTATTGATAATGAGTTATCAAAATACATCTTGCAGAAAATAGTAAAAGTTAATAGACTAAAGAGAGAATGAAAAATACTCAGAACATTAATACAGTAAATAAATTACTAATTAAAATATTATAATCAAGAAAACTTATTTGTTTGAAGCATTTGCACCTCAGTTATTGAGTTTGTAATTCAGTGTTTAGAGAAGAATTATGATAGAAAAGGTTTAATCTGATACATGGAGAACTAAAGTGGCAGTTTCCAGGTTTAGATGAAACCAGGACTAAGCCTTAGTTATATCAGGACACTTAAAAAGCTGATGTATATATTAAACAGCACTGATATGTTAAGATATGTCAAGGCAATATATTGATAAATTAAAGCAGCTCAAACATGCGTTTTATTCTGGGACTATAAGCCCTGTCAGAGAAACTGCCCCAAAATCTTTCATATTTTAATATTAATTTAATTTAATTTAATTTAATTTTAATTTAATTTAATTAATGTTTAATATTGTGATGAAAAAATTATTTTAATCTTTAAAAATCGTGTATAATATTTTATCTAATTTAACTAGTGTGCAATATAGGAATAATCCTGGATCAGATTTAAACTTCAGTCTGTGTAATACACAAGTAAGATGAAGGAAACAGTTTGTCTGTTAATACTTGCTGTCAACAGTTAAAACTTTACAGATACGCTGTCATGTTACTTCGCTGTCATAAAAATCTCCTGAGTCTCCATTCTCTTGTTAAAGTCCTCCGGTCTTCTCAAACACCATCAAAGCAGAAGCCTTTGATCAATGAGAGAAACCCAGCGGCTGTGTAAAATGTCCTCTACAGTATAAAAGAAAGACAGTCTGACATGGGTTGGACATGAAGACCAAAGGAAAGAACCAAAATACAGCACAGTGGATTTGTTGGATGATCTGGGAACCCTGAGGCGACTTTCAGCTACATCTTCTGTTTCCTACTGCAGACAGAGAAACATTGCCTTCAGCTTCCCTGAAAATCACACCAAAACCAAAGCTGACGTCCTTCACAGAACCAACAGAGCTTCACTTCTCTACTGACGCCAAACAAAACTTACTCAACCAATAATCTAACATTCTGTTTAATAAGAGAAACTTTCCTTTAAAAAAAGAGAACATATTTTCAAAAACGTGTGTGTTTGTGTGTAATACACATACATTAAAGGAGCATTTCACCCGTAGAAACATGAATCTTTATTGAAAGTGCGTCATATTTGTAGTCGAAATGTAACGTACATTTAGAATTTGGTGCCTATTTGACCGAGAAAATGGGTGTTTGTAGTCTCACCCCCTCAACAAAGATATTGCACTTCCTGCTTTCAATGATGCAAAATGATGATTTTTACATCATTGAAAGAAGAAAGTACAACACTGAAATCTGTATTTCTCCTGTCTCAGTGGAAACAGAGGGAATGATGCACAACCATTCAAAAACATAACTATACAAAGCTTAATGCAAATGGGTGAAGTGTCCCTTTAATCTAGCTATCTAAGTTAATTTATATCAGTGTTATTAAATCAGATGAAACCCTGGAGCACACGAGTAAAGCTCAGGTGTCTCTCACCTGTATCTGTCATCTACACAAAACAAAGTTGTGAAAATCTCGAAATAAAAATCTTATATATGAATATAAAAATGACACACTGAGAGGGCAAAAGTCCAGTGTTTACCTCGGTCTCCTGTGAGTTTGTGTACTGCTTTCTCTTGTAACATTTAGACGTTTAGTGTTTTCATTCGTGCCACAGCACAGCAAGAATAAAGCAGAGAAGGAAAAAAGATACAAAATAGAGAAAAAAAAGAATAATGTCTGCATGAGTGGTGAAGAGAGGAAAGAAGGGTAGATACTGAACGCATGCTGTATTTGTAGTTGAATTAATTCATGCCTCAAGCAATAACAAAGCAGAAACAGCCTGATAAATACTGACAAGGTGAACAGGCCGTGACTCTCATAACCACTGCAGTCCTTACCTACAACATTAACACACAGACAGAAGGAATAAAAATAGACAGAATGAAAAAGATAAAAAGGAAAAAATAGTTGACAAAAAATACAGCTATTCAGTAAATCATCTCAATCGTATGTCATTTGTAAACCTGTATATTATTTTATTGTAAAACAAAAATTGATTTTATTTAAAGCCATCTTTAGTGATTGAGGTTGTTTAGCTAAAATGAGTTGATGATTTTATTAATAGCATCATGTTTTGAAACACTTCAACATTATGATCATTTTCCCTCTGCAAAAGCCCAAAAAATCTCATTTGTTTTTACATCTTAATAAACACGGCTCCATTCATCGTCTGACTTAGTTAGATATCATTGACACTAACAAGGGCGGCCGGTGCCTCAAAGGCAAAGCAAAATATGTGTTTGGAGTGTCATGTGAACCTATGTACATCACGTGTCAATCATGTTAAAATATGTGTTTGGTGCATCATGTGAACCTATGTGCAAATGGGTTTATGATAAAAGTATGTATGACGTGCAATGTTCACATGACGCGGAAACACATATTTTGACATGACGAGCCACACAAATGATGGTGTTTTGACAAGTTTCTTCAGAAAAAGAAGTCACGAGCTGCCACTGGACACTAAACATCACGTTTGTGTTGGAACTGATCAAAATGAGATATCTGTGCTTTTCATAAAAAACTTTTTCATTTGAGGAAACTTCAAATAAATCACATACTTCTAATATGTATTTTGTTGTTGTTGTTTCATTGACGTGATCATTATAACAAGATTAAAGTCTCTTCAAAAAATGTCTAAGAAATAAATGAACAGAACAAGATTATAGAGTTTTCATTTTTGTGTAAACCAAGACATTTAGAGCAACCAAAGCCAGAACTGACCAAATGTTTAAAGTTGCTTATGTCTGTCACTACAGTATGATCCTTTGTAGTATCATCATTGTAATGTGTGCGCCAACATCTCTCTGGAGATACATTTACCTGACTATAGACTATCTCACTCCCACACTCATATTTCTGATTGCTCTTTTTGATGAATTACGACATAAATCATTTTTGACAGTCCGGTAAAATCTAAACTCCCTCCACAAAAGACAGCATGTCAAATTAAGAGATGAAAAGAACGGCAATAAATCTCTTCAGTCTCTCTCTCTCTCTCTCGCTTTGGTCTGGTTTTATCCTCCATGCATCTTTCTTTCTTTTTATCCACTTTCTCCTCTCATGATCCACATTAAGAACGCCAGAAAGAGGGCAAGATGAAATAAATAAATTAACTGAAGAGATTTTTTGAGGTATCTTTATCTATACATACACCATGTACACATTCCAGTAAAACTCTCTTTTGATTTTCTTTCGTTATATTTATTATTATATTGACATGATGTAGTTATAATATCACACACAACTATAGTTTTTGGATTCATTGCAGAATTTGATCACAGATACAGTAAGTGTCTGCCAATGCAAATCAATTACTACAAAGTTTTTTCATCCTTCTTCACCATCTGGCATTCATCCTGCAGTCCACACCTGCTTCAGTGTCATGCTATCATTTACTCTCAGTAGATCAGCACAGCTTCTCCTGTCAGACGAACAGAGAACGACAAAAACAGCACTTATACCCGGAAGGAAAACACGCTTTAACAACTAAAAAAAGAAAGTGCATGAAAAGAAGAGGATGAAAGAGGACATTGTTAAGGGAGAGCAGACACAAGCCCTCGCAGCTCACATGAAAGTGATGAGTTAAAAGATCTGAGTGAGATTTACTCTCCTCAGGTGAAAGAGAAAATAAACCTTTACACTCATGTGTGTTTACCGGATTAAAAGGGAAAACTGCTCTTCAGAGATGATTCATCGTGATAAATTAATAAAGCCAATAATGTGCTATAGAAAAAGTTTTTAAGAAGAAAAGAAATATTTCTGCTAAGTTTCATAACATAAATCTTTGAATCTGACTGTACATATTTACAGTTTGTAGCCTTTACTAAAGTCTTACCAAAAATATGATATTTTAATAAATGAGATTTTATATTATGTTGAGCGAGCAGTCATTTAGTTTGGGAAGTTTCCCCTATTTCCTGATATTCCTGTTAAGTTTATATTGGAAAATGCAAATGGAAAGCACCACATAAATGAAGTAATGTTTGGAAAATTAAATGATGAAATCTGTCCAGTACATGCATGCTCAGTATCAACATCAGTGTCATAAACTCTAAAGGGAAAAAAAAAAAAACATTTACAAATATGTAAAAATGGCCAAAAATTATATGTGCTGAACATTTTTTAGAAATATGTTTACAAAAAATTAATTTTAACCAATATATTTTTGGCCATTTTTGTATATTTTGAAATATATTTTGATATAAATATATAAATAAATAAATATTTTTTAAAGCATTTATATTAACGTCACATAGGAAAAAACTAAGTAGGCCTATGTTACAAACCTGTAAACATAACAGGTTAAAAAAGATTAAAATAAAATAATTTTCAACAGCAAAAAGATACTTATAATTTTATATTTTATACATATATTTTATACTAAAACTTTATACATTACATATCAACTTTTATATTTTCGTCAGGAAAAAAATATTTTTTGCCATATGGGTTTTAAAATGAGAAATGTTTTTGTTGCCCCTAAAATACATTTTAAAAAATATGTTTATGGTATGAAGGTTAAAACTAAATATATTTTCAAAAATCTTATATAAATATTTAATTAAGCTTAACATTCTACAAAATGTATTTAGCATATATTTAACAGATATTTGGTCATAGAAATTAATTGTTTTGCCGTATGGGAAGTTAGTCCTTGTGGACATTTTCCAAACGATTCGTCGGATTTGTTGAATTGGTTCGCTGTAAAGATCCGGTTCACTTCAGCCGAGTGATTCGTTCTCGAATCCAACACTGATTGAGCTGCGTCGCTCGCTTTGGGTAGTTAGCAGCGTTTGGCGAATTTAAGTTAATGTTTTTGAATGAATTATCTCATTTCACCTGCATATTGCACTAAATAACTAACGCTTAGAGTTTGTGGGATTAACTTACATTTCTCAATAATCACAAATCCAGGCGGAATATCATACAACATATCAAATGACTTGACATTAAATATAGCATAACTGTGAATGAGATTTCTGGAGCTCACCATCGTCTCATCCATCACCTGTGTTACACATCTAAACAAAACACATTTTAAAACTACATGCAGGTGAGTACACAATGACAATCACGTGTGTTTATGATGATGATGATGATGACGACGATCACATGTGGACTTATCAAGAAACAGTTTAGTTGATGTTTATAATGAGGGTTTAGCAGGTTAATGTGTTGGTATTTTTTTCATTTGTCTCTCCTGCAATGTCTCTGATCTAATCTAATATAATCCAGTCCAGTTTCTGTAGAGTACCATTGGATAAATACAAGAGTCGTTTTAGCTGCAGTGCCCACATGGGGAGGGAGGACGACCCTGAAGACACTTCATCTTTTAGTACTTGTCTCATGAATTTCAATCACTCCCTGCCTGGGCTTCTTCCACAGAATCGCTGTATTACAGCAAGCCAGAAAGAAAGAGAGAGAGAGAGATTGAAACAAACAGATTAAAAGACGGTGAGATTCAGAAAAAACAAAGTGAGAAAGGTGTAGGTCCACACAGGTTAGCTGTTGTTAGGGACTGAGGTTTGGATCGGTGACAGTGATGATGGTTATACTGTATTATGTTTTATTCAGAAGGAGGATGAAACAGCATGTGGGGCTGGAAACAGTAATTCAGACTTCTTGTCATTTGCTGGAGTTCAATTAAGCTGCGAAGAATTAACGCTGACGTGAGGAGAGAGCAAAGAGTCCAGAGAAGAGAAGAGAAGAGAAGAGGACGACGCGTGTACACCGCTGACAGAGACACTGTAAGGAACCAGAAAGTTATGAAGGCCCATCACTATTTCATTTTTCTCATTTGCTAAATAACAAGACAAAAAAGCTTCATTTTTTCATTTAGCTTGAGATGTATTAGCACATTATCTAGCTGATATAGGGGTGGGATTAGACTAGTCCTAGAATAAAATAAATGTAAGAGCTGCCCAAACTAAAAACAACTTGCACTGACATATCATAAAATACATAATGCAGACAGGTAATGTTTGTTCAAACTAGTTATATTTCCTGATTAAACTAAGGCCTAGTCCTGGTTTAAGAAAATCCCTGTCTGGGAAACCACCCCATAATGTTAAAGGGATACCCTGGCCCGACTATAAACACATGTAAGGCATAATAGATGAAGAGTGGGATTATCTATATGAATGTGAAATAAAATAAAATCAGTGCAAATGTCATAGTTTTAGTAAACTTTAATTGAAAAATCTTTTTACCCAGATGCTGCCGTTTTGGTTATATCACAGTACATGATGTCAAAACATTGCAATCAAAACCTGTTTATTAACACTAATAGCGAGATAAACAAGTTTTTAATTAGTAGGTTAATTAAGTGATATGAGTTATTAATGGGCACAGACAGTAGGTTGCGCTTTGTGATCTTGACATCTGCATGCCATTAAAAATATAAAAAAATATATATATAAAAAAACATGAAAGTTTTTGAACTGGAGAGTAACAGAAATGTTGAAGAATACAGGAAACATACTAATGAAAGATGATCAAAATAAATAGGTAGGAAAGTAGGAGTGGGGAGTAAAATTATAGGAGATACCATACTGCCCTACAAAGCAAAAGCGCAGTAACTACGCATTTGGTCAAAATTGAGTTAAGGGTTAAAATGGGCTTTGTGAGATCTGTTGTGTCTTGTGACAATGTCTCCTGGTTCAATTTTGTCCCATTTCAGAGATATGTGTGTGCCAAAATTGCAGTAACATGTTTGACTGGCTGGTGTAAAAAACTTTAAAGCCATTTTTCTCAGTTTCAGTGTTTGCGTAGATACTGCACTTAGCCTTTGGAGGGCAGAATAGTAGGCTATGTACTATAATAAACTGTCGTTATATTTTGCGACAACCCTTACATGTCATTGACCCAGAATGCACTACATGCGGAACATAATGGCGGCCTCCACAGGTTAAAATGAGTATTACATGTTGGGATTTTTTGAAGTAATGAAAAATTTGAAATTTAGTTCACAAGTATACAAGTCTTGATAGTCAAGGTACTCTTTGTAGTCGTACAGACGTATTCTTTACAAATAGACTTTATATATAGTACCTGGCTATTCATTGTACAGTTGTCTTATGACAGACATTGTATAATGGTGCGTTCACACCAGACGCAAATGAAGCGTTAAGTGTGAGTGTTTAACATGTTAAGTCAATGCAATGATGTGATAAACATAACGCGGCACGAATTAAGCGATTTGGAAGTTTGACGTGCGTAACGCCTGATTCACACGAGTTAAAAATCTGAACGTGGGCGGATATTCAAGCCGCATTAACAAATCAAAAGCTTGCTCTAGTGATTATGGCATAAAGTGAGCTGAAGCAGAAATAAGCAACAATGAAGAACACAATCATTGTCTCTGTATGTGGACACCAGGAGCGTTCAAATGTTACATGCGAATGAAGCGAGTTAACTCAAAATGTTCAAGCATCCAACTATGCGCGATTTATTCGCTTCATTTTCGTCTGGTGTGAACGCACAGTAAGTGTTATATTGAGCTTGTACTTAAATTTTCTATTTGCGGCACTGTTATTCAATGGATAAGCATCAGAGTCCGAGCAGCTTGTCAAATGAGAAATGAGGTTTTACAGAAAACCAGATGCATCCAGAGCCGCCTGCTGTGTTTGTGTGTTTTTTTGTCGTCCTCTCTCCGATCAGGATATTACATGTGTAAGGAGTTGTGTTTATGAACAGCTGTTGTTATTGTCATCAGTGTGTTTGATCTAAGCTGAAAGCCTCTTGTTTCTCTCTTCAGTTCTTCATCTTTCTGCTCTTCAAACCTGCTATTCCTCTCTTCTGTGATTGACAGCATCACCTCTTGTCCTGCTGTAGTCTCTCTCTCCCTCCCTCGGTTTACGGAGTTCCGTTCTTCGCACTGCGGAACCGAGGGGAAATTATTGAATCCGAGGAAGTTTCAGTGCATCACAACTATCTCTTCAAGCAGTCGCCCGGGTTCATCTGAATTCCTGCTGTACATCAATCGCCCTCCTCCTTCCATTTATTATACTGTTGAAGATAAAGTGGCTGCCAGGAGGACAAAAATATCATTTTTTCTCTCTTGCTCTCGTGAATGCTTAAAGTTTTACTCTGCTACAAGAGCGTGCGTGCATAAAGAAATGTATTAGCTCTCTAGAGGAACATTAGATTGTTAAGTGGTTTCTCTTTCATAACTCAGGGGATTTTATATCGAGGTAGCGGTTGTGTAAGTCTGCAAGAATTGTTTACATGCAAAAGATTAAAGTATTGATTAGACTCGTATGTTTACATGTGATTTAGGTAAATCACCTGTCTGGATCTGTGTTTGTGTCTGTGCGTGATGATGATGATGATGATGATGCTCAGTGAAGTTCACATGCTGTCTGCTGACCCCTGCTGGCAGGTATTCATCATACTTTAACATAAATTATACTCATCTGTTAAACATAATCATGAAGCAGATAGGAGATCTTATATTTAATGACTTTAAGATATGATTTTCCCCACTGTGTTTTCCTTTAACTCAAATGACAAAACATAAAAGGCCAAACCAGAAATACAACAAGTGAAAACTGATCTGTTGGTCAGATTTATAAACTACAAGATAAACTGTATAGCTGTAGCACACATGCTGTCATGTGGACCCCTATTTGTTAAATGTGCCTATAGATATATAAAGATCTGTTTATAAAGTTTTGGGGACTCCTGGACACACATGGGCCTGGTTTTTACAGACAAGGCTTAAAGGTGCAGTGTGTAACTTTTAGATGGATCTAATGACAGAAATGTACTATTATATACATAACTATATTATCAGGGGTGTATAAAGACCTTACATAATGAACTGTTATGTGTTTATTATCTTAGAAAAAGCCGTTTTTATCTACATACACTGCGGGTCTCCTTACATGGAAGTCACCATTTTGCTCTGCCATGTTTATACAGTAGCCCTAAACGTACAAACTGCTCAACAGAGCGTGTTTTATCACTACTGTACAACAATACGTTTTTCCTTTGGCGGCTACTGTAGCTTCTCTATGCGTTTCGGTGAATGGTGGACTGAGCCGTTGGTTGCAATTCACAATTTCACTGCTAGATGCCGCTAAAATCTACACACTGCACCTTTAAGCTTAGTCCCAGACTAAAATGCACATGTTTGAGCTATTTGAACTACAAAAAGTTTGCACTGACATATCTTAAAATATTACACTGCTATGTAATGCTTTTTTTTCGAATAAAAGCTACAAACTCTGGCTTAATCCTGGCTTAATTTAAGATCTGTCTGTGAAACCAGGCCCATGTCAATGTATTTGGCATAAAATATAAAACCATCTGCAAAAAAACGTTCCCCTCATTTTATTTATGAAAGTCAATTCCTGTCCAGGTGTAGTCTTTACTGTATGTAGAGTATTGAAATACAAACGGTCCGTGCATTAGGATCAGCATTTGCAGATGACTTTGATTGATGTGTTAGTGGTTTACTGTGGGTGTAGTTAAAGGTAATGCAGATTATTTTTAAACTGAAAGCTGAATACATCTTCTACACAGCAATGCTTCATTGAATACCTTTGAGACTTGAAATCAAACACAATTCCTGTGAGATTCTCTGTGAGAAATACAGCACACGTTCAGCAATAAAAGTATAACGTTTTACATTTCTATTAGTTTCTTTATTTTGTTTATGCCAGCGCCTCTGTATTCCCTCAGCTTTGAACCATATCTCATCATCAATTCCTATGCAAGCAAAACTATATAATAGATTTATTTTACACAAGCAGCAAAATATTTTATGAGGCTGTGAAATGTACCAGGCAGACAGAAACAAATCTGCCAATTTCTGTCGCCAGACACGTCTGCCATCCAGAGCTGATGGGACAAGAGAGAGAGAGAGAATATATTATCATTCCTGCAGAAACCACATTTACATTTATGCAGATGTTTTAGTGCATTCAAGCCATGCATCAGTATTTGTGTTTTTCCTGCAGATTGAACCCATGAGATTTGAGCTGCTAAGTCAATGCTCTACAATTATTCAATTATTCAATGCATTTATTATTATTAGAGTATCAAATAAATAAGCACAACAAATATTCATTCTACACCGAGCAATCAAATATATCTGTAAAAAGTACAGAAAATAAAATGCATCAAAGTCTTCAGCAGTGCTTTAAGTGGGCCAAAAAAGGTGCCGGTGCTCTATTTTAAATTTTTTTTGCTGACTCAACTCCTCCCCTGAAATAACAACAACTATATTGGAGGGGTTTTATATACAGCAGTCAACAGATGCCCTTGTAAAAAATGATAAATTAATTTATTAGTTTGTGGATTTGCTTGAGCTAGAAATAGCTACTAAACATAAATAAAATGTGCAAAAGGTATGTATGTGCAACGTGATCTCATGAGAATACATGTCTATTTTTACGTTTCAGTGTGGGTTAAGTAAATGTACGTATTGTACAACCACACTGAAACGTAAAAATACACACGTATTCTCATGAGATCACGTACAATATAGACGTTTTGACAGGACTAATACGTAAATATTTACGTATTTACAGCTTTAAAAACGTACAAATTTGTACATAAGTTATTCCTATTCATAAATATTAAAATCGCGGGCATTGGCGTTTCTTATTCATAACAATGACATGTTTTAAGTCATATTTTCTGACTTATTTATTTAAGACAGTTTACCCATTTACCTAATGAAATGATTATGATATTCAGAGAATTTCACAATATTTAAGATTTCAAAACTTTAAAATGAATAGCATTTCTGTATTTATATTTAGTTTGTTTGCCATGACACACAAAAACGCATTTTCTCCTGCTGTCTTCTATGCAATACGTTATTATTACTACTAAGCAATAATTACAACAAAATACAACATAAATTCACAAAAGATGTTACTTTTATTAATTTGCTGTAATCCACATCTTTAAAATTCATTAGATTTTGAGGAACAGATCCAAATTTAGCCCTTTTCCAGCGATCTCGATCCCAGTTCTCATCAGCAACCGTAAAGTCAGATCGCGCATTCGTTAATGTGAATTCAAATATCAAATATATTTCTCTTTAATATTAGTGAGAGATGAATTAGGTGACTGTAGCTTTAAGACGTGAGAGAGATCTTTGCTCTGTACTTGTGCTGAATGAAAGGCTGTCTGTGACAAGAGCAGCTGTGAGTAAAATGAAACTTTAATCCGTCAAAACTTAAAAACACATATAAATAACAAACTTTCGGCATGAAGATGCGAAATTTAATGCGATGAATGACCGATACCGATCTACGGCCAATCAATCAGAACATAGTCTCATAAATGTATTGGATTCTATACTGTAGGTGCTGTACATTCATACAGGTGGCTTGCATTACATCTACTACTCTTATTGAGTTTTCTTATGGCTGGAAAGCTACACTGGTCAGCATCCAGGAACAGATTTTATTGTAACTTCATGATATTCTTCATTTTTGCAGGGAACTCTTGTATGTGTGGATTTGCCAGCTGCTAATGAATATACACTCCTTCAAACTCTGGTGTTTGTCAGTTTTGTGCCACCAAACTGCTAGTTTAGAGCAAAACCAAATATACATACCCAATTCATAGCCCTAATTATTTGAGATTGATTTTTAACTATGACAGTTATGCATTATGTACACACAGACCTGTTGTTCAGTTTGGCTCCGTTTCTAAACAGTACTGTTAAAGCAACATGAGATTATTATTCATAAGTGAATAAATAATACTACCTAATACTGTTAGATGCAAGCATGTAGCAACTCTTAAAAAAAAATCACTGTAATACTTTGAACAGCATAAAGGCAAATGCTAAGTTAAATATTCTGTATTTATTAATTTGTAATTTTTATTTGTTGTTTAAAAGATTAAAGGTGCTGTGTGTAGATTCAAGCAGCATATAGTGGTGAATGTGATATTGTGAATCGGATCCAATGGCTCAGTCCATTGAATCGCCGTGATTTCACAAAGTATAGATGTGAACCTTGAATCAATGTTTATTTTAATCAAAGAAACCCCAACGTACCCTTTACTCAAACCTTATTTTCCCTTCAAATTAGTGTGAAATAATAGTTTCAGAAGATTTTTTTAAAAGCCCCTAACCCAATCCTAAATCCTGCATACACCCTAATCCTGCAATCTGATTGGTTAATGGGAATGTTGATCCAGGACCAACAATGGTGTTAATTCAGGATCACATTCACTCACCCCTCAGAAGCTACGGTAGCCACCACAGGACAAACATGATGTCGCCTGAGAAAACACGCTGACGAAATGCGCTCTGTAGAGCAGTTTGTCCATTTAGGGCTACTGTAGAAACATGACAGTGACTTCAATGTAAGGAGACCAGTGGTGTATGTAGATAGAAACGAATCTTTACTGTTCAATATGTAAGGGATTTGTACACCACTAAAATTATAGTTATTTGATTTTTTTGTCAATAGATCCTCCTAGAATTTACACTTTGCACCTTTAAATAAATTACAATCATATTTATTAACATTTGATTATTGGTTTGAGGTTAATACATCAACAACCCTAAATTACATCCCAACGGTTTGGATTTGTCTGTCTTTGACCCTTAAGGCTGAGTTGAAAATAACCCATCAGTTAAGAAAGTACAGTAGTTAATCCTGTCTGTACAGGTTTCATGATTTCACTCGCTATTATTGCAAACCTTGGCTTAATGTTCTTATTTTAATATTTTTCAGATCAATATCATCGATTGCGTGTTCTTAATTCAGCATTAATGAGTTCAATAATGTCAAATGTATCTCACGATGATGTGTTAAAAACTGCTTGTTTCTTTGTAGAACTTACACAGATTTGAGTCCCAGGTTTTTTTAATTTTTTAATTTATGAGTGTGAAATATTGCTTTAATAACCTGAGGTTAAGGTCAATATATAAGTTAGGTAAAAGCTCTTCTAGTGATGTAAGAGTTCTCATGGGGTAAATAGTGTAGTGTAAAGTGTATTATATAACTCTCAGACTGTTAAACATGAATGAAATATATGAAGATTTTAAGAGTTGTGGGAGTTGTGGTTGGGGAGCTGAAGACATTAAAGAACATTAATAAATGAATGTGTTAATATAAACCCAACACACACACTTTCCCTTTGGCTGGTAAAAGCCCCAGAGGAAATAAAACTCGTTCTGTATTCAGCATCCATTTATATTTTAACTGCATATATGGACTCAATTAAATCAACCTCATGGTTCTGTACTTCTGTCTAGTTTGTTATTTTTAGATGTTACGAGTGCAGAAAAGTACTTGAAAAGACTTTGATGGTTTGATTGAGAAGATATCATATGGAAGATGGGCTGTTTAAATGCAGTATGAGGTTTACTCTGTCATTTACCCCATCGTTTTTCTACCTAACAGTTTACCAAAGGTTTACTAGGACATTAGCTGCTGTGAGTATGAACGTTTATAGCTGGGGTTAGTTATATAAATACACATAAATATATGTCCTCATGTCTCAAGGTTCAGATTTCTTATTTCTGCACATGCACATATACAGTTTGCAACTAAAAAACATTTTTTTTACCTCTGTTAGAGCATTTATTTCCAATCATATTAATATACAGTGTGTCATGTGTTTTTGTGCTTCTATATAAAGGTCATGGGTTTAAACCACACATGCTGATAAAAATGTATACCTTGTAATGCACTGTAAGTGTCTGCTAAATGTGTAAATGTAATGTAAATGTGTTTCAGATATGATAAATGCCTTTGCAGCTTGTTTTGTGAAAATCACATGTCTGATTTCTTAGAAAAGCAGTAACACTCCTCAATATACAGCACATGTCAAAGTTTATGATACGTCATATTTATTTTTGTTTTAGCAAACACATGTTATAATAAATCTGGGTGTTGTTGCTGTGTCTGGTGTTCTTCAGAGATGAAGTGATGTTTTATATTTAGTTAGTTAGTCTTTGGTTAGTGTTTGGTATTAGTGCTATCTCTGTTTGACTGGTGTGTTTAATCTAAAGAGATAAAACTCACATAATGCCTGCAGTAACCAGGTGGTGGCGTTATAGTCCAGATGTTGAGTAATGCTGCTCTGTTTTACACATGAACTGCAGGTAACATCTCTAACTCAGTAATACTGTATGAAATCTGTATAAAGGTCATTATATTAGAGAAAATATCAAAGGCACATACATTACTGATGTCTATTGGGTTTCTAAAAAATTTGAAGGGTCACAGGTAAAGTTATTGATTAGAAATGTCTTTGAATGTGAAGTTAATACTGAAAACCTCTGTATCATCACTTCATTAATGATTAGGTAATCTTGTAAAATAATTAAAATAAAACTCTTTTCTACACTGTTAAAAATACTTTGCTGCCTTAAAATTTTTTGTTGAATCAACTCGTATTTACAAGTCATTTCAACTTACTATTATTTATCTTGACTAGAGATGAGCTACAGGTGAATTGTTATAACTTATCAAATTAAGTTGACTTGTCTCAACTATATTTTATAAGTTGCGACAACCTATAACTGTTGACATAACTTGTAAATCTCAGTTGATTTAACAAAAAATTTTAAGGCAGCAAAGTATTTTTTACAGTGTACTGTACATATTTTTTGCAACTTAAGTTATTTATTTAAATACAGTATGAAGCCATACCATGTTTATAATTCTAACACTGTTAAAAAATGCTGCATGAAGTTACAACAAATTGGTTTTGTCAATTCAATCTACTATTTTAAGTTTTGACCTGTGATAAGTTGAAATTGTTTAACTCATTTTTTTAAGTTAAAGTTGCATAAAAATATATGTTGATTTGATAAAAATGCATTTTTTGACAGTATGTGTATTGAGTTATATTTACCAATTTTAATAATAATAATTTGTTACATTTAAATAGCGCTTTTCTGCAGCACTCAAAGCGCTTTACATATGAAAGGGGGATATTAACCACTTTTATTTTATAGCGATGTACTCATCAACTATTCTCTCATTTGTGTCTATTTTTATTGAAGACTTTTAGGAGAAACATAAATGTAGCGAAAAACAAGCTTCCAAACTTCCAGTTTTATCCCTTGTTTCTGTGAGAGGTGATGATGCACTGTTTCTGACGCGTACAAAGTAGCATGACAAGATCCAAAGAGGCTTTGTTGATGTTTCTTAGTGGTAACCAAAGTTTATTGTATCAAAATTAAAGATGCATTGTAGCACAAAACAAACAACTCAAATCCATTCTCCATGTGGATGGACAAAAAACTGAACAAAGTTAAATAAGCTAGTATCTATGGCTCCTACACCCGGCCCCTAATTGAGGGTTTAAACATCAATTACCAAAGTAAATGGAGCCACATTTGTTTATACTGAAAAAAGAAATATTCATCTTTATTCAGTCGCCACTTTTATGGTTGCTAATCTTCTGTATCTTTTACTAGCAGGCACATTTTGGTAATGGGTCTTTCCAAGAAACCAGTTTTTGATTTAAGTTTAAGAGTTCTTATGAGTCCTTTGGAATCAGGTAGAACTTCTGTTACTCTTCCCATAGGCCATGATCCACGAGGTGATGAACTGTCCACAACTAGCACTAAATCTCCTTTCTGCAGTCCTCTTTAGCAGTAATCCATTTTTGACATTTTTGCAGTAATGGTAAGTATTCTTGTGACCACCTTTTCCAAAACAGCTCCGCTAAATATTGTACTTGCCTCCAAGGACGTCTGATGTACATATCTGACTTTTGAAACAATCCTGGTGGTAACGTGGGCTAGACTTTAACAGGAGAATGTGATTTGGTGTCAGAGGTTCCAGATCGTGATGGTCATCAGACAATGTGGTAATGGGATGACTAAGATTACTTCTGTCTTACAAAAGAGTGTTTGTAGTTCTTCATCATCCTGGGTGTGGTGTTGTAAAATAGGGCATAAGATCTGCCTCACCATTCGAATAAGTCTCTCCCATACTCCCCCATAATGTGAAGCTGATAGAGGATTGAATGTCCACTGAATTCCTTTCTGGAGCATTGCCTTCTGGATTCTGCTTTGGTTCCAATCTGAAAGTGATTTCAGATACTCTCTTTTTGCACCTACCAGGTTAGTTCCATTATCAGATCGAATATGCAGTACGGTGTTCAATAAGTGAGCCATTTCAAGGTGAACCGTTCTGCTTGTCATGCAAGTGAAAATGACTCAATACCTTTTTACATGACTTCTAACTCTCTTTGTCTCAGAAGGTCCAAAGTAGTCAATGCCAACATTACTGAAAGGATCAGCTTGTAGTCTTTCTCTTGGTAAATCTGCCATTGTTTGCTCTCCAACCTTTCCTCTTACACGTTTGCACACCACACAGTTGGAAAGAACTTTGTGGGCTGCATTTATAATCCAATATTTCTTTCTCAAGTTTGAGAGAACATGGTTTCTGCTAGCATGTCCAAGCTGCTTGTGTATGTGCTTTAAGATAAGTGTGGAGATGTGATGATCTTTTGGAAGTATCATTGGTTGCTTTGACTCCTCAGGCATCGCAGACTTATCCAATCTTCCTCCAACCCTCAAAACTCCATCATCCATTACAGCTGAATGTATTATGGCCTTTCCATTTTTTGCCATTTCCTCTGAATACTTTTGTTTTTGGCAAAACTCAACCATAGTATTTTCTGCTTTCAAGAGATCATCCAGGGTTATGGACTGTCCTCCAAGTGATCTTTTGAATGCTTTAATGTTGTCACATACCTTGTAATGACTCTGAGTGTCCTTATTTATGCAGGTCGCCTGTTTTTCTTTTCTTTTTGCACTGAGCAAGCCAAAGATATTCTTGAACTTCAAAAACCATGCTATAGCCCTTTTCAGCTTTGTCCAACTTGAGAAGTAGTTAAGCAGTTGGTTGTTAGGATTTTCCTTGTCCTTCATGACAGTACTCGCTTTTGGGAGAATTGCTTCCGATCAACAACTCCTCGGAAGCTGTACCTGACTCGGGTAAGGCCATTTTGACAGTTCTTTTTTATGGGAATGTTACAGATGTCAACAGGCATGCGCTGGTGTGTGTAGATTTCTGGTAATGGAATTGAATAAAGTTATTTTCTTCCAATGAAGAAACTTCCAATTAATTTACTGATGACATAAGAGGGCCCAGACCTGTCCTGGCTCATTGTTCGAATATTGGTCTTTCGTCCATTAATGTTGAGTTTCCTCATAAGATTCTCTGTGCAGAAGCTTGCCGAGTTACCAGGATCAAGAAAGGCATGTGTGTGCAGAATCTTAGTTCCTATAGAACTTTTAACCTGTTTTAATGGTTCCATTGGTTTGATGTGTAACACACTTGGATGCTGTTTGTTGCATAAGGTGCAGGTAAGATGTTTTGTGCAGTCTTTACTTGTATGTCCTTATTTGGTTAAGCACCTGAAACAGATTCTATTCTCTCTTTTGAAGTTTAACTGTTCCCTGTGTGGCTGTCTTTCAAACTGCAAGCATGATTTTAATTCATGTCCACTGTTAGATTAGAGACAACATGATGATGATGATGATGATTTTGAATCCTTAGATGTGGTCTGTAGTGAGTTCACATGCACATTGGTCGCAAAAAAAAAAAGACTTTAGGCTTTCCTTTACTTGGGATTGAGTCTTGGATATCACCAAATATTGGGTCTGAGACAATGTTTGTTGCTTGTTTTTCAATGAAACTGACAAGATCTACCATTTTTACCCTGTTACTCCTCCTGTCTTGTAACTCAAATGCCTTTGTGCGCCACCTCTCTCTGAGCTAATATGGGAGCTTGAGAGCAATACTCCTCATATTGGAGACTGTGTCCAGTTCTTCCATGAACTCCAAGTCTTCCATACCGTTGCAGCAGCTTCCAAGAAACAATGTGAATGCCTGTAAAGCATTCAAATCCTCTGATTTTATTGAAGGCCAAGAGAGCAGTTTCTTAAAATAAGAACACGAAATTATATATGCATTACCAAAGTGCTCTTTCAATAGCTGCTTTGCCTTATGGTAACTTCTGCTCAGTGACATGTGTTGGCAAACTCTTATGAGGTCCTGTGGTAGCCCCCTTGTGTACTGAATGAGAAAGTGCAGCCTATCTGCATTATCATCAGTTTTACTCTCAGTGATGTACTCAAAAGAGTGAAGGAATGACCTGTATTGCAAAATATCTCCTCTTGTCAAGTTGGATGTTTCACATGTAATGGCATGTCTGTCAAGTTATTTTGCCTTTGGAGAATAGTAACAAAATCAGGCCCTTGAATAACATTAGATGACATTGAGTTTCTACTTTCTGGTGGTCTTGCTTGAGCTGTATGTGAGATTTGTGCAGATGATTTAGAGTCAGTAATTCTAGAGGTGTGTTGATGAATTGCATTGCTGTTATGAGGATAAGAATGTCTTGGTGCTGTAGGGCTATGAACCGTCTCTTTTGGACGCACCTCTCTCGTGTGTTTGTTGCACTGGATATTTCCTTCAACATTTCCTCACAATACACATTCGTGCCATCTTTTGTGTCTGCATTTGTCACAGGGTTTTTAGCATTCCTGAAGATACTCAATTTTTACTGTGTTGACTGCAATTTCAGCTTGAACTTCCCACATTTCCTTCATCTTTCTTAGTTTCTCTTCTTTGTTCTCTATAGCATAATTTTGTTAAAATGCATTGGCTTTGGCAAGTAAAGCTGCCCTCTCTGCCTCTGCACAAATGCGTGCTGAAGCTGATGTTGATACACTTGATCTGCTTAAACTATTGCTATGCACAGATGAAACCACTGAGATCTTATCTCCATAATTTAGCTGGTCAGTCACTTTTAGAGCAGAAGAACCTTATTTTGAGATTCTTGAATAGCAGAAATCCACTTCTCAACATCAAAGACAAACATATCAACTTGGTTTATTCTTTGGTTCATACCAGGTTTTAAAGTTTTCAACTTTATTCTGTTCACTTAACACAGGTGGGCAATTATATACATCAATCATATAGGGTGGCCATTTGTGCCAGTTCCGCCGGACACGTCCCGAACATGTTTTCGGGTCCGTTCTCCGGAAGTCGCCTTGCTCGACCGCATACGTCATCGAGGTTCTCACATTTCAGTTAAAAATACATTAGAAAATGAAGATTTATTTCTTTTAAGACATACAATCATTGTAGTTTCATTCTTACCTTGAAATGTAGCGGTTGCTTTTCTGAAATTAATCCGGAAATATTAAACCTTGATGACGTATGCGGTCGACCAACGCGACTTCCGGAGAACGAACCCGAAAACATGTTCGGGACGTGTCCGGCGGAACTGGCACGAATGGCCACCCTATGTTCATATGATTCTTGAAGTGATTTGAATACATCAAGCATTTCATTGAACATGTTCCCCTTTATTTCTTCAAAATATTCAGTATCAGTCATCAAAGAGTTTACAGTATTCATTCGTCTTATAAGATGTGCCATCTTGCCTGATCTTGAGGCTTTTTAAACGAAGTGCAACCTCATTTAAGTCTTTTTGAGCCGAGCTTGGGGATTGTTTTATCAGACTCATCCATTTAGTCTCAAATAAGCAAATCTCCTATTTCCAAACTATTTCTTCACATTTCCTTTGGTTTCTTCTTTAAAATCACATTAATTAAGACCTTAAAACCCCGTCATCAAATGAATCATTTAATCCACAAACTTGAAAGTCTTTCCAATAACATTCAAATTCACCTCAGCTTTAACTCAGCACTTTGTTTTCACAAGCACATACCTCTTTGAGAAGTTTCCTTTGTTTGTTGTTTCCAATGCCATGTGGTCACAGTCCATCATTCCTGTTACATTTAAGGGTAATCCTCTTCTTCTCACATTCCTTTTTCAAAAGCGAGTTTTTGGACATTTTGTACAAGTAAACCAGCTTTCAAATTTCCAATTTTATCCCTTGTTTCTTAACCACTATGAAAGGTAATGATGCAATGTTTCTGACGCATACAAAGTAGCACGACAAGATCCAAAGAGGTTTGTTGATGTTTCTTAATGATAACCAAAGTTCAGGGTTCCCACAGGTCCTTGAAATCCTGGAAAGTTTTTGAAAATATACATACATAGATACAGGTCATTAAAAGTGCGTGTATCTATTTTATGCAAATTTAGAATCTATTTTATCTGTGTAATGTAGGATAATATTATAAAAATGATAGACTTTAGATGCTTAAATGCTTATATCTTCTGTATGCGAATGTTGATTCATACCAAAATGCTTTTTTGCATAGATGTGTTTGATACATGAAAACGTCTCGGGTTACATATGAAACTGTTGTTTCCTGAGAAGGGAATGAGACGCTGGGTCTCTCTTGTCATACTTCCTGAGTCCCTGTAATGCCGTCTTTGGCAATATTTCAGATAGCGATATGCTTCCTGGCTCCCGCGTCACCCTGTCTTTGTCGTTAAGACTTACCATTGGTTAAATTTGAAATGCACATTCAGACACACTTACCCCTGGAGGCGTCCCCAAAGTGTCACCGCAGTGACACAGCACGAGTTCCCTCAAAAAGGAACTGTAACAATGTATCTTAAAAGGTTGCTCTCACTTGAAATGTGTCCCCACATTTAGTCCTTGAATTTCATGCTATTGGACCTGGAAAGTCCTTGAAAGGTCCTTGAATTTGATGTGAACTAAGGTGTGGGAACCCTAAAAGTTTATTGTATCAAAATTAAAAATGCATTGTAAGATCCATTCTCTCTGAGTATGGTAAAAAAACTGTATGTTCTTGCACCGGCGCCTCCTTCCCGTCAGGGGTGGCATAACCTTTTAAACATTTCTCTCACCTATAGAGGGCACACACTCAAAGAAATAAACAATTATATTTAAATGAACAAACTGAACAAAAAGTTCAATAAACAAGTAACTATGTCTCTTACAATCAATGAGATCTCTGAGTTGTGAAAGTATTTCTCTTGAGCCAGAGATGCATATATTTGTGTGTATATATACTCATTAATATAATGTTTCCTCAAACAGGTTTAATGTTCTTTTCTCTGATTGTGATGAAGACCAAACATGGCAGTGTGTTTTTTTCTGTCTTCCGTAGCACACCACAAATGTTTTAGTCATTTACAGCATGTGCAGAGGTTTCTGAAGCTGTATGGAAAAGAGTTTGGAGTCCTGAGGGAATCGACTGTTCCGTTTCTCGCTGCCAGAACGACGGAGAGATGGGATTTCTGCACACAGTTTCCAGGTAACAGATTCACAGGATACAAATAATACAAGCAATGAAATCTTAAGTGATTTAATGGGAATATAACTTTCTGTTTAAAGAGAGAACTCTTCATTTGTGATCAATTATCATTTAACTCATTAGTGTCTAGGTCTAAATCAAGACTTTATGAGGTTGTTTTCCAGACAGAGATTAGCTTAAGCCAGGACTAGGCCTTAGTTGAATTTTGAAATATAAAAACATTACTTGTGTGCAAAGAGCACTGATGTGTTTTAAGATATGTTAGTGCAATAGTATACTACTAATAGTATGCATAGGTATTTATACAGTAAGCAGTTATTCATATGATAATGATGTGATGCTCTAATAAGCATTAAATACGTAGAACACACACATATAAGGTTAAATAGTTGAAGTGAATTTGACCAACACAAGGCACATTATTAGGCAGCCTTTGAAAGTGCTGCCTATGTAGGGAGCTCCCTAGGTTTTAGCACAGAGCCTACAAATAACGGAGTGTTAAAATTTCCATTTTTTTAAATCACAGGTGTGTTTTTGCTCTTGTATTATCCCTGAATGACATGACTTTCCAAATATTGCTGACTTCTCTGATGTATTACCCAAACATTGGCGTACTGCAGGCTTTTGTGGTGAAGAATAAAATATGCTTATTCAGTAAATCATGCAGTGTAATCTCCATAGATTCCTCCACTTTTGTTATGTTAATATTTCTGTTGTTTGTGTTTAAGCAGATGTGTGAGAAGTTTATAAAGTTGTCCATCTTAGTTTGTATGCAACACAGACCACATACACACTGATGACCACAAATACATCCAAACTGAATTATTATTTTGTTTATGTAATGTGGTTGACATATGGTTTACCATAGCTGCATTTTGGCATGTCTCAGCTGTGGAGATGAAGTAAAAATGCTGACAATTTAACAGTTAATATATGATAAGCAGTCATGCAAGAGTTACACATGATTCAGATCTCAGAAATGGAGCGACAACTGAGTTTATCTACAAGGTGAATGTGAACAGTTTGATCAGCTGTAATTTACCTGCTGTTGCAATCCTATTGTTTTCTCTGTATGACGGGCTCATGGTAATTAAAGAAATAAATTATATATAAGCCTTAAGACAAGGGCTTTACCTGTACTTCATATGATTTATTGTCTGCAGTAGTTGTCTGGATGAACCCTGGGCAGCTCTGTGTGAATGGAAAAGAAAAGTTTTTGCGCTCTCATGAGGGGTTGTTTAAGGGCCAGCCTGCTTTCTGCCATCCCATAATACACACAGATACCAAGAGGGTGACTTTACAAGCATCTGACTTACATTTCACACACCTGGTGGTAATATATTTAAGGTCAGGGGAGAGGAATGAGGGTTGTTATATGTCTTTAGGATCTTGAGTGTTTTAAAATGTGTTGTGTACTACGATGCACTGAGCTGCTCATGCACTTGTCAATCACTTTTTGTTCCACTCTTTTAGTAGATATTCTGCATCATTTAAAGGTTTAATGAATGTGTGACTGAAAACAACATTCTTCTTCAGCATCTGTGTCTGCTCGTGCAGAAATCTTTCCTATCACATTGTTGTACTCTTGTAATGTCTGACAGATATATGAAGGTGGTCAATAAAACCTCCACCTGATGCAGTCTTGTGAAATCTTTCCTACAGGAACATTAAGTTTTGCCAGAGTAAACTGATATTTGAATAATAACCATAATTTATCTGCCCGTTCAGTCCTAAAAAAATGATAGATTTATTTGTGAGGCTGTTATTGAATGTTGTTGTTTTTAAGATTTCTTATATTATGTAATGAAGCAATCATATCTGTTAGACAGACTGACTGAAAACATATTTCTGCACCTTTCATTCAGAGATCGCAATCGATCAACAAATCTTTCTGTTATGACAGTCAGAAATATTTACATCATCACGACGTGTGTGAATATGGCACAATGATTTCATTAAAAAATAACGGAAAAACTCCCGTCTACTTCAATCTTGAAAGAAACAAAATGTTTAATAATTTAAGAAATATAACATTGTGATGCAAAATAGGAAATAGTTTGGATTGTTCAGTTTGGAGGTCATTAATGAACCCTGTAATAACATTTGCTGTAACAACCCGGAAGTAGTGCCTCACGTGAAAGAGAAAGACCTCCGTGTATGTTTTAAAGATCGCTCTGCATCTGATCTCTATCAGAAGTCCTTCACAAAAATAGAAATATCTCAGCTTTTTGCTCAAAATTGGGTGTTTTTGAAGAAACCTACCCATATTTGATAGTTGATAGAAAGAGAACTAATGAAGGTAGGATGAAAAGTTTTTTTGTATGTTTGAAAGCAGAGGGTCTGTTCTTTCTTTCGATATATTTTTTGTTTATATATATATAAAAAAGAACATTTTCTGGAAGGCATTAAACTTTTGTGAAATCATGAAAAATGCTGGTGTTGGCTGGCAACTTTTTAAAAAAGTGCGGAAGCGCGAGTGAGACATCTAGCCTTTATATATATCTATGGGGCCGAGTACCAAAACACACTTGTAGCCAATCAGCAGTAAGGGGCGTGTCTACTAACAAACATCATTGCCTGGGTTGCATATGTGTGAGGCGGGTTTATGAAAAGAAGGTCCAGATTCTATTGGGTTAGGGGCGTGTTTGTTTAGGTGATTTCAAATGTCAACATTGGCTTTCAGAGATCATGCACCCCGCCTTTAATAATAAAACTAAAATAACAGCCTCATGTAAAGCGTTCTGGGAAACAATATCTGAAGGAAAAAATGGTAAAATGTTGATGAGGATTTCTGGTTCTCAGAATGCTTTGCATGAGGCTGTTATTTTATAGTTTTATTCTGTAAAGACAAAGACTTGTTAATGTTTCATGTTCATTTTTGAACAAACTTTTGCCAGTAAATAACATCAATATAAATGTACAGTAAACAGTGATTTTTTAAGGTGTAGTATTGGAGTTATAAACAGTGTGACCCCTCTCTCCCCTATAGTTGATATAAAGATGATTATATGACATTATCAAGCATTGCTTGTAACTACAGCTATATGATCATTGAATGTCTTTAGATCTACAGATGATATTATTAGCATGATTAAACTGAATCAATGTTCATCTGCTCTGTGATCGAAGGTCAACACACATCATAACCTCAAGCTTCCAGATGGAAGACATTTTTTTCCTGAGGCTCTTTACACTTTGGAAACTTTACTAGCTTCACGCTGGGGTGTTTAAATGCATAACTGTGAGTGGTAATAGCCTCCATTTATCTTACAAGAGCTCTGAGTAACATTACTGTCGTCTTAGACAATCAGATTTAACTCTTTGCTGATGAATTATTGGTCTGAGAGTCTGTGTTGCAGATGATGATGATGTGTTTCCATTGTCCACAAAATCTTTAAGAGATTTCAAGTTATGGGCATGATGACATCATCGCTTTTTGGGATTGTAGAAAGGTTTTGCTTGTGCTATATATAACCCTTAATAACCCTTTTAACACATCTTTGTATCATTCACTTTTTCCCATTAAGCACATGAAATAATCAATTGAAGGAGATTTTTTTAATTGTTAAATTTGTTGATGTCATCCTTTTCTCTGAACTCTTGCTGAAAGCCTGGGGTGTTTTTATGATGGGAAATCTCTTTTGTCTGCAGATGCTGAGCTGGTCGGCACATTGAGATGATGATTTTTTTTGTTTAAAGTCAGTCTGAGACGGAGGAAGTGAAAGTCTGACTTCATGACTTCATCACTTTACAATTCAATCATATAAGACTCCAGGGAGGAAACTCATGAGGACACAGAAAATATGAGTAAGATCCTTTCTAAATAAAGAGCACCTAACATGCTTGTAATTCACATCCCATAAAACATATTTAAATATATTACTTAGAAAATACTGTATATATTTTATACATTATATGAATGTTTTCTTATTCACATAAATATATTTTACAATATGTATTTGTAATATTTGTAAAAGAATGCTAAACATTTATGCAGGTATTATACAGTACTGATATTTTATACTGAATGTATTGCAGTATGGGTTGTGTCTCAGACACACAAACACAGACACACACACACACATCATAGACGCATTGAACTGCCAGTGTTCAGTCAAATGACTTTTCCAGATGTTTCACCTCAGGTGCAGGACAGAAGAGCGTCGTTTTCATGACATGTTAATGTTGGCATCAAACAGCTCGGTCGGGTCAGAGTCGAGCCCTGGGCTGTGTTCAATAAACAATTAAATAAATCAGGTCACAGGAAATCAGAGCTGATCTGTGATCAGAATCTGTGCTGTGTAGAGCGCTTGATCAAATGTTATTTTTCACATGGAAACTGTAGGTTCAGTAATGTTTGATTAATTTAGGAAATGACTGTAATGGCTGTGAAAGTGGCTATGGGGTCAGCATCTGCATCCGTCTACTAAGGAAAATACATTTGCACTTGTATGCTAAAATGTAGTAGTTTATTTTGATAATTGTATTTTTGTGACTATTTGATTGCAACTACAAATTAAGTTTGTGATCACTATCCATCGTGCAGATCTTAACATTCAGCTTCAATTTTTACATCAGGTCTTTGAGTGTGAATTTTAGCGTACAAGTGCAGAAATGTATTTGACGTGTTTAACATTGCAGGGGTTGTGAAACCCATCAGCGGTAGCAGACGATTAGATGCGTGCGTTTAATGTTTGCTATATCAGCATTTATTTGGCAAATGCATTTCCATCTCCCATTATTAGCATTTTCTCTTTTTTATTAAATGTGTCGTTTCCATCACTCATTTCTGATGCGGTACTTTCAAATTTGAAAATTAAATTTTGATTTAAGCCTTCATAACTAAACTAAGTAGCACAATAAAACACAATAAAAACATGATAACATAATAATAAACATGTCTTGACAAAAAATTATCTTGTTTTGGAACCAAACTCTTCCAATACAGATATTACTGAGTAAGTCGCTTTCTTCTGAAGCTTTACAGATTGAAATGACGCTGAATTAAGTTTATGTTGGTGGAGATTAAATAAGATTTAGAAGAAGAAATGTGACTCACAAAATGAGGCTCAACATTGCGTTTTGCAATAATGTAATTTATTAAAGTAAGTATATAAACATGAATTTAATTTATAGCCACATGCTCTTATATAAAGACAGAATCTTGAATGTTTATTCATCACTGTCATTCTTATTCAATGCAAAGATGGACTAGATTTTAAGATTTCCTGAAGCCCCTGCTGGGATGTAGTAGGTGGTTGCTATGCAGTTGCTAAGGTGTTGTGAATAGATTTTTAAAATGTATGTGGTGGCTAGGTCATATCCCTAAAATCCAGACAGAGCTACGTGTGGTCATCAGACTCAAGATGGGCGTCAGTAAAGAATCTCTGAACTTCTTCATCTGACCGAGTGATGCTGTGAGCCAGGTTACCATGACAACCAAACATTTAAATAAGCTCCTTCAAAGGGGAAAATATTTGCTGGTTTTCATCTCGGTGACAATTAATCACAGGCTTTAGACGGGTGTAGTCAAACATTGGTTAAGAGTTACTTATCTGTATAAATCACTGTGTGTTTGTGAGAAAACTCTTGTTAGCACTGGATTACATCACTCAGCTTTTCAGTTTCTAAACTTACATTTTGCATTTGTTTTCTCAGTCTGGTTATAATATAGAGTAGACACAGAGAATCACAGCATACATCTGGGTCGTGTCTGTTGCCAATGAAGTACAATTTTAACTCATGAAGCAGCATAAAAGTTTCATATGACTGTGAAATTTCCTCTCTACCCGTAACCATAGCCATAGTGAAACTTAAGATGCTGTTTATTAAATATTTTCCTCTGTGGCACAGACTTCAAATCTCATTCACAGATTCAAATAGAGCCTGACAGGTTTAATATTAACAAAGACGTTTCCTATTGGTTCCTGTATGTCACGTGCTTGACTGTGTCTGGTCTTTACCTCACAACAGCGCTATCATAGTACAGAAAGACATAATACTGTTTGCAAAATATTTGTCATATATTTAGATTGAGCTTTTGGTCATTGTATGATTTTGTTGTATAAAAATAAAGCCTTTTAGTTAACAAAAACAATAGTGCTGCTGCTGGGAAAAGATTAATCACGATTAATCGCATACAAAATCTAAGTATTTTTTTGCATAATGTGTGTGTGTACTGCGTGTAATTATTATGTATATTTAACCACACACACATTCATATATTCATTTCAGATTTTTATTTATTTATATATAATATAGAATATATAAAATATATGTAAATATATATACACACATGTTAATGTTTCTTAAATACATATATACAAAACATAAATGTGTGTGTATTTATATGTACATAATAATTACACAAAGCACACACTCATATATTATGCCAAAAATAACGTTTATTTTGAATGCAATTAATTGCGATTAATCTTTTCCCAGCCCTTAAAAACAATCATCAAAACAGTTTCCATTTTTATATCATTTCATTTAATATTATACCTATATTATGTCTTTGCTGAATTTTTAAGAAATGATTTTAATAGACAGGCAAGGCTAACATTAAACCTGATCAGACCAGGACAGTAAAAGCTCAGACCACAAAAAACTAAATGACTAGATTTCTTTCAAGCAAAGCCACACTGAAGTTCAATCATCTGCTTAAACTAGGTCTGGTTTGGCAGAGGAGGGCATCTTGTATTTTTATTTGGCTGTAAATCAGTAAGTGAATTATTCATCTGTATTTTTCCATGCTCTTTATGACCTACTTGCACCAAATCTGTGGATTATATCAATACAGACTTCAGAGACAGAAAACTATCAACACACTTGAACGGGTTTAGATGAACACATGTAAACTCATTTACAGCCTGTAAAGAATTGATCCATGAGTATAAAGTAGAAATAATATATTGAACGTCCTGTCACTGAACTGTTTCCATTGGCTGATTACTTTACTGTATATTGATTGTCTGTATGACACTGTTACAGATTGAATAACTTCAGTTGCTGCTGATGGTTTTTGTTAAACGGCTCAGGATTTATTCACTGGTTTAAAGTTGCGGCCTTCAGTAACTTCAGGACTCGACTGGATTTGTCTGTCGTCTGAGCAAGAACACGACTCGTCTCCAGAGATGAGACACAAATCAGTAAGTGTTCACTGTAAACAAGACTCAACATCTACTGTACTGTATATACACACCACTGAAGATCTACAGATGTATTTATCATGATAAACCCTTAGAAGAAACTCGAGTAAACATCTCTCTCTCTCTCTCTCTCTCTCTCTCTCTCTCTCTCTCTCTCTCTCTCTCTCTCTTTCAATGTTTAATTAATTGATTGAATTTAATGCACCCTAATAAGTCAGTATAGTCAATGTTTTTGCTACAGTTTTTGTCTTTTTTTTGGCTACTGTGCCTTTAAGAGTTTAAGAGTATATAAAAGCCTCACCCACAAGGGAAATTAGTTCCCAGCAAGCAATTTTGGCTAAAATAAGGCAAAATTTGGGCTGTCAGTAAAAGTCTAATAAATATAGCCAAAGAATAGACGATGCGTATATGTTTACAACATGTAAAAGAAATTAACTTTAAACATCTGTTAACTACATGATGGAAAATTCAAGTTATTTTGGCAAAAATGGCATTTTACAATTTACCATGTGTACAAAGATGATGATTCAAAGTCCATTTCTTAATCTATACATTCACCCCTAAAGGGGGGGGGGTGGAATCACATCTTCATGTACTGACTTTGAGGTCAAATATATGATGCTAAAATGCTTTCCACTAACAATTTTATAGTTTTTAAACCAGAAATATCAAATTTAAGTGATTTTGTGCATAAAACAAGCAAAGAAAATTGCCAATGGGGTAAGCAAAAAAATCTTGAAAATTTTTCTTAAACACTAAATTAAAGAAAAATTAAAGAAAAACTTGTTTACCCCATTGAAAAATGTGATATTTTTGGTCTAAAAACTAAATTTATTTTCTTGGGACATGAATACACTGAAAAAAATTACTTTCTTACTTTGCATTTTTGTCTTGTTTTCAGTAAAAATATCTAAAAATTCTTAAATTAAGATTAATTGTCTTGATGAGCAAAATCACCTAGGAAAATAAGTCTAGTATTTAGACAAAAAATATGAACTTTAAGTAGTGCTTAAAACAAGAAAAAAATCTGCCAATGGAATAAGAAAAATTTTCTTGAAATAAGTTAACTTTTTTCATAAAAACTTAATTCAAGAAAAATGTTCTTATTCCATTTTTTGCTTGTTTCGCTTAAATTTTTTGGTCTAAAAACTAAACTTATTTTCCTAGGTCATTTTGCTCCTCAAGAAAATACATCTTAATTTAAGTATTTTAATATTTTTAGGTATTTTTACTGAAAACAAGACAAAAATACTAAGTAAGAAAGTCATTTTTTCTAGTGTATGTTATTTAGGCTAGTTTTTTTTTTAAGTTGCATGTTTTCAATGCAATAAAATAGTAATGTTAAAATAAACAAAACATTACAGCATTACATGAAGATTTACTTACATTGCATTAAAGGCGTTGATCATAACAGTCAATCACAGACATGACCGATGAGCACCTCATTGTAACATTTAAATGAGATATCTGTGTAAAAGCGTATCACTTAATTTTTCATTAATATGTAAAATAGCAATTTAATTAACTTTAAAACAATTCTTACTTTTTTTGTCAGTGTAGGCCAGTGAATATAGCATATATAAAAAGAATGGACGTTAACAATTATGATTACAGTGTGCCCACTGTGATGGCACCTATTATTCAAAATCCACTTTTACAAGTTGTTTGGACATAATGTGTGTTGGCAGTGTGTGAACACAACCACCCTACCATGAAAAAAATCCACCCGCCAATTTAACCAAAGCAGTCTCATTAGACATGCCTGTTGATTGTCTTATCAATGTGAGGTCACATTGATAAAGCCCCGCCCACTTACACTCTTGCATCCACCCTTAGCAAGTTGTACGCTGTCCACTAGATATTATTGTCTCAGACTGTATTAATCAGATCTATTTGAACTTCAAGTGCTCACTGTCTGTTTGAAAAGGAAGTGAGGAGCTGTAGCTCATTTGCATTTAAAGGTACAGATACTTAAACGTTTTTTGCTCCCACCCAAATAGGGTCATTTTGGATATGCTATAATAAATGATCTGTGCTGTGGGGTATTTTGAGCTGAAACTTCACAGACACATTCTGGACACACCTGAGACGTATATTACATCTTGTAAAAAAGGCCATAATAGATGCCCTTTAAAAAACATTGGTGGGTGATGCCTCGTATAAACTCATTTTGGGCAATTTCAACAACATATTTTAGGAGGTGGCTAATTCACATTCATCCGTACAACCACATTCATACGCTTGGTGTTGTGTGCTTGTTAGGAAGTTAGGGGTGGTTGTTCAAGAGTCCTCTACAGTAAGTCAATGATGTCCACTAGATAGTCAATAGATACCGTATGACCCGCATCTGTACTGTTAGTCTATAGGACGTTTATGTGGCAGTTTGATGATCCTCCAGGTGAAAAGCATCATCTTGTAAATCACATTAAAGCTTGTATTGAAACGATTCATGCATTAAAAGAGAGACTATCAGTAGTTTGATAAGGAAGTGTTAGCGTTTAGGTTTGAGCAGACGACACCAGCTGGATCTTGTGTTTGTGTGTTCAGTTTGTAATTTGTGTCTTTCTGTTTTGTCATCCAAATGACTTCTGGCTTGGTGTTAATCTCTGTAGCTTCTGTTGATTTATATTCAGGGGTAAAAGTGAGAGAGAGAGAGAGAGAGAGAGGCAGATTTTTTATTAAGAAAAGCCAGGAGAGGTAGAACGTGCTAGATTTCCTCATGTTTATAACATAACAGACGTTACATATCTGACAAACAGGTGTGTTTTATCTAAACTGTGTCCACTTTATCTCTATCTTCCTTCATTTCTTTGTGAACGCAGCAAGCGTGATTCTGAGTTTGAACTCTTGAAGGATTGAATGGTTGGATTAGTTGTGGTTGGGCTTGACTGATCTTGACTCGACCGGCCCGTGATCTGTGATCAAACTAATGATGGAGGAGATAAAGAACAGATGCGTTCACACACGGTGAAGGAAAGACTGAGTAATGGATTTGATTCTGATCCAGGATCTGCTCATGTATACATCAGACAGTGATGTTGCAGTTGTCAGGGACACATACTGTAGTTATGTTTAGGGTTGGTTTCAGTCTATTGTTATTCTTAGACATTCTTTGGCAAATGTGAGTCAACTAGCTAATCTCTTGTTGTGCGATGCATTTAAAAGTTATTGTGAATTGAAGAACATCTTTAATGTCTCTCATTTTCTTCATGTCAGCAGTACTTGAGCTGGTTGTTTGTGCAAAACCTGATGATGCATGTAAGAGCATCTTGACACGGTCAGCCATGTCAGTAAAATAAATGTTTAGTTTGTTTTCTATGCTAAATGTAATGTATATTAAACTGCACATAAAGTGTTGATGAGAATAATTACACAGAGCTTCATTGTTTCACGTTCAGTATTTATCTGTGTTTATGTAAAAATGAATAATTTGGTTTAGTGATCATTCAGATTGATGGATTCAATACATTTTCATAAATATTATTGTGTGTGCATTTACTATTGTGTGTGTTTTATGACTATTATAAGCTATATGGAAAAATCATACGTTATATAAGTAGATGCCTCATAGACTGACGGCTCAGCGTGGCCGCCATCTTGGATGTAACGATTAATCATGCAAATGCACGTTTTCTTAATGAATTACGATGAAATCCCGGCACATCCTAAAGCTAGAGGGCGCTCTCATGCAGAAACTCCCTTTGAACAAGTAGCATTACAAACACTATTCCAGGAAACGTATACAGGAATATTTATATCACTGTTCTTCAGATTGTTTCAGGTATTTTCATGATAATAAAGAATATTTTGAATGATTTTTATTTAACGAGTGTTGCTTTTTTAAATGCACGTTATAAACGACTCCGACTCGTTATGATTTAAGATTGATAAGGACTTCCTACTGACCAAATGCCGTAGTACACGCACAAGCTGTGCATGAAACACAGAACCGTAGCCCTGAGATTCAGAATCGATTTCAGACAGGCATTTTTTAATGGGACACGCAATTAAACGTTACAGCCCTAATGGTTCCCCAAAGTGCCCCACTGCATTTATTTCTACTAAGGAAGGTGTATCCCCAAACTACAATAATCATAACTCACAAATTTTTGCTGGATTTTCACACAGTTTGATTACAAGTAACATTAGATACGATGACATAATATTATAAATGGTAAAATTACCAAAAATTATTGTTTAATCTTACTTGTGAAAGGTAATCCCATGTGATCTGATATCAATACTGTGCCAGTTATTGCAACCGTAAGCTGCACAAAATACAAGGCATAGTCAGATTGAATCTGGTGCTAGCGTAGAGTGAGGGAACCCAACCAATATGGCGGCAACACTGAATTAAATTCAAGTACGTCATGAGGTGTCTACGTATATAATGTCTATGTGTACCGTATAACTGGTTATAAACAACTAAAATACAAATCTGTAACATCATGAACATGTGTATTACCTGACATGTGTGAGTACTTGGCATCCAACTGTTTTGTGCTACTAAAGATAGTGAATTTATTATCACTTCTCCAACAGTTCACAAAAACTTTGCCACGTAAAGGCTGGGGTATACATTTTTGACGCGTCCGCGCAGCTTTCCAAGTATACTCCCCGCGGCTAAACAACGCGGATGGCCACGTTCGACACTATACGCAATAGAAATGATTTCTTATTCAAATTATTACTCTACGAAGCCGTCAGGGCGGCACTGATTTGACGACATTTACAGTACATTAAAACATTACGATAGGTGAAGAAAAGTAACTGATCCACCATTGCAAACAGTTTAGAACAAACAACAAGACAACAAAGAACAGAAATCAAACAAATTTTGGGCTGCACGTGGACGGTCCACGCGGATGACCCTCCTGATGAGGAAAATGGCGTCATGCAGACGGCGCGCATATGCGGACGTCCCTAGTATACTTTCGGCTTTACGGTCCAGGGTCATTTGTATTAATCACTCTGTGAGAATAATGTGTATGTGCGCAGTTTTTCTTTACAAAGTAGCATCACCATCTACTGGCATGGCACTGATAATACAGCCTTTTTAAGTCATCTTTATGGATTAGTGTAAATGTGACAACATTTGAAAAACATTGTCATTTGTATGTGATTTTTTTTCCAATTTTTTTTACTACATCACTGGCATGTAAACATAGCCTTAAGCCATCTGCTTTATAGGTTAGAGTAGGTTAAGATGCCTAAATACTTTAAAGCAAAGGTGCCCAAAACTAGGTCGTAAAGGGCTGGTGTCCTGCAGAGTTCAGCTTCAACCCTAATCAAACACACCTGAAATATTTAGGTAAAGGGGGGCTGTCTGTAAATATTTGGCAGATTTGTTGTTATTGTATATATAGTTTTTAACTGGTCACAGAATTATCTCTGTGGTCTTAATGAAGGTCTTACTGAGCATACTGAAAACTCCCAGGTGTGCTGAGGCAAGTCTGAGCTAAACAATTCAGGTCACCGGCCCTCCAGGATCAAGTTTTGGGCACCTTTGCTTAAAAGACTATAAAATTAAAGGTCATGACCTCAGTGTTGTAACTCTTGGGTTTAGTGTGAAAGTAGAGATCATAGGTGAGGACTCTTTCTCTTTGTTCTCTGAGTTATAGCTGGGAAAGTGGGTGAATTTGTCTCATCATGTCTTAAAAATGTGCACAAATAAAACTGAATGTCATTATAAAATGTTTAATGATTTAAAATGTTGACTAAAAGCTACATTATGATGATGTTAATGAAGCAGTTTTGCTAAATGATCAGTCAGAGAAATGTTGCTCTCGGCTATTAAAGAGACAAATAAAATACAAACTGTGTTTTGTCATGCAAGAATGTTAATTTAATAGCAGAACAACTTTACACAAAACTGAGAATAGGGCTGCATAATGATTAATCGCGACTAATTGTTTACAGAATAAAAGTACTTTAAATCATATGCTTGTATATTGTGTATAATAAATATGTATGTTTAACCTCTATTTTTTTCTTAAAATTATACATGCATGGGTGTGTATATAATTATTATACACAGTACACACATATATGATGCTAAACAAAAATGTTTATTCTGCAAATGATTAATCACGATTAATGATTGGTCGCGATTAATGATTAGTCACGATTAATCATTCTGCAGCCCTAACTAAGAATCGGTTATGATGCAAAACAGAAGTGTATGGTAGTTAGATGGTGAATCTGTTTAATGACAGTAACTCAACAAAAGTGAAGCAGCATTTAGTGGTCACATATTAAAGTCATTTAGCACTGAACAGACTATAAAAGCGATTTAAAGCGGTCAGCAGATGGGTGTTTTAGTGATCTGCTCACTGTTCTTCTTTTATAAATATTTATACCTACATCCGTGTAGTGTTTTCTCTCAAGCCTTCTCTCAGTGTAAAGGTATGCAAATGACAGTCCAATCTAAATACAAACTGATGTCTTTTGTCTGATAAACAGTGGCAGTCCAGCCAAGACTACAAACTTTTGATCTTGTATGTTTATTCATCTAACAATGTCACACACAAAGTACACACAATGTCTCATGATCTTGGAGTGGTACTTTAAAATGGACCAGTACAAATGAATGTACTTTTTAAAGCTTTAGTTTACACACTGATGTGTACAAAGTCAGCGTAGGCTTTTAAAAGGCGGATACTGTTGACAGAAACTAAATCCCATCTCGGGGTCTTGAACTGAAAGCTGAGGACAAAAGACAAAGACAGCATGGAAAGTCAATCACAGGGATGCATTTAAATGCGCAGGTGAAGGTTTTCTCCAAAGAAGATTTGGCAGATTGAAAGGAAATAATCCTGATACTGCTTTAATAATCCAGGCTTGTTCCTGGAAACTTACTGCTGTTTCTGCCCTTAGGAAAGTTAACCATGGTTTTACTACAGTTACAGACAATAAAACCAAAAAACCAGGGGCGTTGCTAGATATAAAGCTGTACTGGGACATGTGCCCTTATTAACTTTTTCTTAAAAGCCTGCTGTGTGCAGAACAACGCTTGCTTAACTCACTTTCCCTACACTGCAACAAAATGAAATTAAACATGTATGCATTTTAAAATACTAAGGTTCTCAGATATATAGTTACTGCTAACTGTTTATGTAATGTCCTTAACTAGTAAATTAAATATTCATTTCATATCTGAAAGATGTGGTCTCAATCAAGTACTGTCACCTGGAATTCTGTGTGTGCGGCTGCATGGATTGCCAGATCCACATAATAAAATCAACCCAATGGTTATTAAAAACTAGTCCAAAAGCATCCTAATGAATATTCACAATATTCATAATACTACATTGCAATGCATACAGATTTGTTTGTTTTTTTGTGATGTGATCATCAATGTAAATGAATACACTAACAATTAAACTAAATGGTTAAAATTAAAACTTGAGATTTGTACTGGGGCACAGCAGATTTACACTGGGGCACGTGCCACAGTAAAAGTGGTCTAGCCAAAAACTGTGGTAAACCATTTTGCTTTAAAAACCATGAATAAATCATGGTCAGTGTAGTAAAACCATGTCAGTGGTAATCAATAAACAAAAAAACATGGTTATAAAAAAGGATGGATTTGTACAACAACCGTTTAACTAACCCATAGTTAATGATACTCATTCAACAACTTAACCTACTGTAAATGATTAATTGGATTAACTCAATAAAATTGTGGGCAGGATTTCCATCCAATATGAATGTGTACCTCTAACTCATAAAAAACTGCTTTACACAATAAAAATGTATTGAGTTAGTCCAACTCAATTTAAAGTAGATGGTTGCCTCAACACATATTCTGCACGATGGTAACTAAACAATTTGAAAAAATATAACACAAACGCTTCTACGAATCAATAAGATACACGGACATTAAACACTGTTAAGTATTTCTCTTGACCTAAAAATGCATAAAATAACACTTAATTTAAAAAATTACTCTCCAAAAGCAGTTGCATGCAAAGCATGCTGGAAAATTATTTTTCCAGAACCCAAACTCAAACTAATTGTGTTAATGCAATTAAAAAGAAATCAATAAATTATAGTACATATTTATTTTGTGTTAGACTAATTAAATATATATACTTGTTGCTCTTGATGAGGTATTTTAAATTAATTGAACACAATTTTAATGTGTCATTTCTAAGAAGGGCTTGAATCATAATTATTAAGACACAGAAGTCTTGATTTTTTATATTTTGGGGGGAGGATTTTGCATTTCTATTGTTTTTCTGGACTTTTGTTAACCTCGTGTCACCTCTTTAAATGATGTGATAGACAGAGAGTGAGTCAAAGATTTCTTATTGGCTGGTTTATTAATTGATTTTTTTGTTGCATCACCTTACGAGTGACCTGTTTTCATTATATCATCAGGTATATAGATTGTGTGAATTATGTTATCTTATTCATTTTGCCTTGTTATGCAATTTGACATTGAAGCTTCATCATTATCATTGGCAGAGATTTCCAGAAACTACCGGTTTCATTTTTATTGAACATCAGGCATCCAAATAAAGACTTAGATCCGTAGCCAACCAAAATCTAAAAAAACAGTCGTGGAGCATTTGAGTGTTTAGATGAGACATTCCATGTTCGGAAAACATTCGCATCTGTTTTTCTGCTAGCATCACAAAATGGCTCTCAAAAAGAAATTTCTTAAGCAGACTTAATTGGATTGACTCGACTTTACTGAGATAAGTCAACGATTAACATGGTTTCAATTACATTCAATTTCTCGGTGCTATTTAATTGCTGTTTCAGCTGTGAGTTTATTGATTCCAATAAATTCATGTGTGATTCCAATTACACATTTGCCGTCGTTACGTGACTTCAACCAGTCCTCATAAAAATAAAGATGTGTTTATAAGTTATTGTGTTGATACAGAAGTGGAAAATGCTTCACTGACACTGACGTACTTTATTGTTATTTTTAGAAATGTTTCCAGGCTTTTATTTAACGGATAGTTTACTTCTTAGTCAGAGTGAGAATGCGGTAATCTGTCGGTGTGGATTTTCTCTTTAATGTTTATACGGGTGGTTTCCCGGACAGGTCTTATCATAGTCCCAGACTAAAATGCATGTTTGAGCTGCCTTTATCTATACATATTTTACCATGTATCAGTGCCATTGTTTCGTTTCAAGAAGCACACCAGTATTGTTTTTTGTAAGGTATGTTTGTAATAAAATGTCCTAATATAACCCAGGCCGAGTTCTGAATTAAGTGAAACGCTGTCTGGGAAACCTCTCCATAATGTTTATATAGTTTGACTTTAGGAAGCATATGTGAAGTTACCGTAGGTGTCAGTCAACAAACGAGTGATGAATAAATACAAACATAAGATTTATTTCTCATGGGAGCGCTGCTTACCAATATAACACTAGAAAGACTTGCTAACATCTTTAAGTGGTTTTTAGTGCATTCAGATGTGATTGTTAAATTCTTCTAGGACATCATTAAGACATAATCATGTCTAATATGCAATATGTTGTTGCATATTAACCAAACAAAGACAAAACTCAAGTCTTTCTGTTAATCTTGTTTTTAGCTCAAACGTCAAAGGAACTTTAATATCCTGATCATCACATACTAATTATTTGACTATTATTCTTAGTTTTATGCATGATGATACGATTTATAGATGATGTATTTTCAAGAGCAGATTTGGTGACGTTAGAGAAGATCTGTATGTAACATAATACGCTGAACATTTTAAATTTCATCTCAAATTTGTTTCATCTTTTTTTGCTTCAAAAAAAATACCTGCCCTACCACCAATGCATGCATTTTAATGAGAGACTAATGAAGTGAATTGTACAAAAACATACGATTATCATAAAAACAATAATGAAACCCCGCCCCTAACCCTACCCTTAACCCCAAAGTCACAGAGATATAAGCAAATCATACAAAAATTTATGAATGTGGTCGTATGAATTAAAATGAATTAGCCACCTTTTAAAATATGTATGCATTGCCATAAGATAGGGCTAGCAAATCAGTGACTGATAAAAAATATTTTTATATCGATCTAACAGAATGATATTAATATTATTATTTTTATTTCAATTTTTGAACAATGTGCAATTAAGAACATGTTACAAGTAATACAGACACAACTAATAACAAAAGATGAGGACTATGCAAACACAATACTGATTGATCAAGCATGCAAAACAGTGTTTTGGCATACAGCGGTTATAGTCTACTAGTAGTATAATATTCATGTTATTGATTTTCACATAGGGATTGCACATGAAAATACATTTCAAACACACATTTAAAGTATGCTGTTAATATTTGCATCACTGTCTCATCCACCTGCAATCAATCAAATGTATTTTTACCTGCAGTAGAGATGATTAGACATATCATTATGATCAAATGTTAAAATCTGTGAATAGATTTGCTGATTCAAAGAGTTAATTTTTTTACTCAACATCAGTTCCTAACATGAATGTATGTTGTGATGTTTATCAAATTATTAGGAAATCTACAGCCTCCTGTTCCAGTAACTTGTTTAAAACGTTTCATTTCTGTGCACTGCTTTGATTTGCTTTAGCTCTTAATACTCATCCTGTTAGACATCTTCATGTTGTTTTGTAAATAGGAAAGCAATTCATTAAAAAATGCACGAGCTCAACAAACACATCTTTTTGAAAGTCTTGCGTACCCTTATATAGAAATTCATGGTGAAGAATCTTCCAATGCTCTTTCACCTTAAACCTTTTCATAAGGATGTGAAGTCATGTTTATCTGGTTTATTTGGTTGATGCTAAACAAGTTTAAAGTGAAGTTCTTCTCAGGAACATCTTGGGTGGTGCTGATGTTGATGTGAGATGATCCAGCACACGATCACTGATTCACTAGAAAACCACCCCACACGAGTAATCACATTGATGAAGTCACATTTTCATGATCTTCTAGTAGAAATTAAGGCTAAGAAAGAAGAAACGATTGAAGCCTTCAGACCAGATTGATGCTTTATCCATTTTAAAGTACAAGCGTCTATGATACATATGGCCTCCATACATCTGTCTGTCTGTCTGTCTGTTTGTGTGACTGTCCCTGTTGGGTCGTGTGTACTGTATCTTTACTGTCACGCCTGTGGATCTGGAATCTGTCAAAGAAAAATACCCACCGGACCGTCTCGCTGTTTCGATTTTTCAACAGACACAGTTTGTGTAATTTATCACTGTCTGGTGCCCTCTCTCCATCTGTCACAAAAACATCATAAATACTTCATGTTTCATGCTTTTCAGAATCATTAAAATACTTCATCTGCTTTATACCTTACATTGTATAACAAGACAAGAAGTTCTTGCACTATGAATGTTGTTCATAAAAGTCACTTTGAATAAGTCAACAGGTTATGCAAGAGTCCTTTTATTGTTGCTCTGCTTCTGTTTCAGGAACGAAGCCCATTGTTGCAAAAAGAAAAACTGAGCTGTTAAAGATATCTTATTGGTCTTATTGCTGGTAAACAATCAGATATGCAGGATGATTTCAATGTTGTTGTTTATTTTGCAGGTTTCTTCTATGATAGTTGATGAAGTCAGAGAGAGTTTTGGGCTGATAGATCTCCATACATGTGTAAAGCTCTGTCTGGTACTCAGAAGAATCACCGGCTGAACCGGAAGGTACATTGGCTGATATCCCAGATTTGTTCATGTTTATGTCAGGAGTGACAGATCTGCTGTGTGTCAAGCATGTTGAACATCTCACAAAGTCAGCGTTGAATAATCTTTTATATCATTAAGGTCAAAGGTACATTTTACAGTATGAGGTTTTTGGCAAACTCAATGTTGAGACACCAGATTGTTCTGAATTATTTGATATTCTGTCTCTGCATTACCCACAAGTCTCAGTTAAAACATTTGGTTCATTCTGGTTAAGGGTGTGTTTAAACCTCACACTGTGCTTAAACCCCGGGTAAAACAGCACTATCATTGATTAAAGCATGTTTTTGTGTGTGGAGACTGGGGCGAGTTGTCACACATTTTACTCCAGTAAATATTTCTCAGTGTATAGCCCTATTGAGGCAGTAGTTGTTTCTAAAAACATTTGCATGCCTCCGTGATAAAACTCATGCATTTGTATGAAGATACATTTGCGGTAGATGTGTGAGTTTATAATTCATAGCACCTGGAAATGCATGTGTGATTAATTACACGATCATTCACGTGGCCCGGATACTTGATAATATGTATATGGAATATTGTTGTGTAATAAATACATTTTAAAATTGTATTTAGCACTTGATGCTGCTGACCAAGGCTTTGAACCGGTTCACAGAACAAAAACAAAAACCAGAAACTTTTGATCTTTTGCAAAGAACAGAAATGAAACCAGAAACTTAAAGAAATATATATGTTCCGGAACAGAATTGTTTATTTAAAATAATTGTAACCAGTTAATACCGTTATTTTTTTCGTTCTTTGAAAGATTTCTGTCTAATATGACTCGGTGAAGTTCACTTGCAGCCGTCATTGACTCATTGGAGAAATGAGAAGCTTGCCACCAGCAAGTAGCCAAAGTCTCTAATGCTCAATTGTAAGAGGTAAATATTGTAGGCTACCAAGGATCTTAAGATGTTTGTCTTTTTAATACTAATTAGTGGTGTAACGGATCGGAGTTGATCCATGATCCGTACAGATCACGACTCACGGTTCGGCTCGCTTGCGATCCGCGGATTAATATGCTAATTTAAATAGGGTGAAAGTTGATCATTTGCACGTGTTTCAAAGCCTTGCAAATTTTAACACTTAAGTGATTTTACACAATTTAACTGCAAAAAGGCACTAAAGTGAGCAGTTTTCTGTACGCACAGACGCACATGCGGTTGAATTTGTCCGGTCCAACTCCGCCCTTCAAAGATCAGAACTCTTGATGTTTAACCTTGAGAGAGAGTTGCACTACTGTGTCTCATACTGTAGTCCATTAAAATACATTTGGCGAATAAAGCACTGAAAAACAATGTAATTTTCACTTTATGTGGAGCGACTGTTTATGCTGCATCTTCTTCCCGAAGCACTGTTTGGAATTCGTCCTCTGTCCGTGTGTGTGTGCGCGTGTTTAAGTGCACTCAAAAGTGCATACATGGAGAGACGCGTTTCAAAAAGCAAGCAAACAATCTTTCTGTTCTGGACAGGACACATACAAACAAAATTATCTCAAAATTTTTTTTCTAATATAAACATTTGTTTAAGTTGTTTGCCAATAAAAGACATGGCAGAAATTGTCCTTGTCTTAAATTCATGTATAATGCTGAAACAAATGTAGGCATGTCAGAATTACAGTTATGCCGCTTACATAATGTAGCCTTTTTTAATGTTTGATGAAGATAGAGACTTAAGGAAAATTATGTAGAATAATAATTTAAGTTTAACGTCCTAAGGATCAGCCTACTTATTTGTATGTCCCACAGCTGACATGGAACGTTATTAACCGGTTTGGGAACTTTATTTTTTGTTCTAACCAGTTCAGGAACGTCAATTTTAGGGTTAAACTGAAAACCGGAAACGTTAAAATACTGTTTCTGTTCGAAACGAACCAACTAGGAAAAAATCTGGTTCAAATACATATTTTTAACATTTTCATGATTTTCTTCTCTTTATTTACATCAGTTCCCACTTGCTGTAGAGTGATGAAAGATAGTGCTCATACTTCTTATCATTTTAATTATGAAGATGTCAATGCATTCAAAAAATGCATTCAAAAAAACAGGCTTGATGCAGAATAAATGCAAAGTGTGTGACCATACAGTGCTTTTTTTAGTGGCCTAAAGTGCAGAATGACTTTTACATTGATCTTCTTTTATAAACTCAGGGATGTGGATTCAGACGGCAAAATAAATTACCACACGCCCTTGGTGTTTGTCAAAAAACAGACGGTAATTCGGCTAAGGACTTTTTACACTATTGGTCAGAGAAAGACACTAAAGACGGCAATAAAATCACTGAATACCCCCTGTAAATCATGAAAATACCTTACAGACAACAATTACTGTCAGAATAGGGCTTATGTCTATTTTAAACTTTTAAGTTCAGTCTATGTGTCCACCAAGTTAAGTGAACTTAAATATACAAGTTTTTGGGAGACACATTCCTAATTTAATTGAGGCAATGAGTTTTCTCATTAAAAGTAGTTAGTTGTTTTCAGTGTAGGTCTTGCATGCCACGAGGTCAAACTACATAAGTGAAGCACATGGTTTTATCATTTCATGGGCCGTCAATGGAAATGGTGTCTGTTACGTCCAGCTGGGCATGATGCTTTCATGAGGCTTTTACTCAGAGAAATATTTAGACTGTTTCTCTACTGCAACATGGCCAATGTGTTTGTTTTTAAAAAGAAATGACTACACTTGTTTATTCTCTTAATCAATGTCAAATTCATCATGTTATGACTCAGAGGTGTGCGAAGTTAATGATTTGTTGTGACAATGGTGTGGATGGGGATGCCGGCCGGGTAACATAACAGTTGTTGCTTGGAAGTGGAATTGTACTAAATGGTTCATTTATTATCAAAGCATATACTGTATGGTGCATCTTATGGTGTAATATATTGTTGGGTACAGTAGTCATCTGGGTTGTTAACATAAACCTTCTGATACTTATAGTCTGTGTGTACTTTATAATGTATTGAGTTTTATTATGGAGTAACATCTTGTTTGCTTTATAAACTACAGTATGATGTCATTTCTCAAAGGTTAAGTTTTTGGACTCAGAGGTGTTGATGATGTTTATAAATTGACAAACACCTTGTGAGGATATGAGAGCTCTGATATTAAAGACATGTGTTTATAAAGTGAAGTTTGTGACTGACATGATGCCCTGATCTTCAGCTCTGTGGGGTTTTCAGCATCTGGGTTGTGTATATGATCTTAACAGCCTCCGTCTTCATTCCTTTCCACATCCACTATGGAAAATAAGCGTGACCCTGTCATGCAGGTGTGGCCAATTGGCTTTTATTGGGTGAGCCAACGGGAAGCGTTTGGCAAGCGATGATTACAAGCCAAAACAGAATGAATGCAACACACCCTGTAATCCATCCATACACATGTTCCTTCAGATCTGAACACATTCACATTAAACTATTATTCTAACTTTCTCCATGAATGGACTTTAACTGATGCCTCATTATCCTTTATGAAGCAATAAAGGTGCATTTATCTTTTATCTATCTGAAGAGCATTTAACATTTTGTCAAAGAGATATGACAGCCATTGTCCTTATATTGAGGACTATTAGATATTTGAGATAGATATAAAAAGAATTCATGTAGGTTCAAGAGTATTAAATATCTTTGAAATGATTACTAAACAAATCTTTCAGCATGATGCCTTAAAGTAAATATAGCCTTATTTTAATTTCAAGTTTGAATTCAGATTTGGACTTTGATATTTAAGTGACTTATAGACTGTAAGGAGATGTGTTAGATGTCATTTAAGTCTGGGATAACTTTGTTAGATTGAGTTTTGCAGATAGTTCACACTCTTAAGCCTGGAGTATTTTCTGTTTATTTATGTGTATGCACACGGTTGAACGCACAGCCTTGCAAAGTATAGTTTATTTGACTTGTACGTGTACAAAGACGTTCGACACATGCACATTGTGACAAAATGCAATGCATCTCCTGGGCTTCTATGACAAAATGTCTGCTATGTCAATCGTTATCGAAGCTAGTTATTTTAGTTGGTAAAGTTTTAAATATTTATATTTTTCACAAAAAAATGGCATCAATTGTCCTCAGAAGGTCTTTATTAACCCTCTGGAGCCGTGTGGATTACTTCTGTGAATGATGGATGCACATTTGTGCTTCCAATCAGAAGCACCATTTACTTCCATAATAAAGCTTGAAACAGCCATGACATTTTCTAATTTTACTCCGAAAACAAAAATGATGTCATGTGCACTTGTATGCAGACCCTCGTGTACGCATAAAAATGGCCAATATTTCGGCCTTTACAGTACAAAAATCAACATCAGAATTAAAATCGTATCCTCTCAGAATCTTTTAACTAGTGAAGCACCAAAATGAAAATTCTAGGCCAAAATTGATACAGAAAATTCTGGATGAACTTGGCTCAAAACTGAAACCCAAAAAACAATATTTAAAAAAGTTTTTGTATAATTATTTATAAATATTAGATTTTTTAATATAATTTATTTAATAAATCTCATACCAATAAAATAGTCAATGTCGTAGTTGTCATGTCTCCTGGGTGATCTGTGGTGTGTGTGTGTGTGTGTGTGTGTGCGTTTGTTTATTACCTGTTGGTGACAGTTCCTCACGTGTGCACTTGCCCCTCCCGCTCGTTTCTGTAATCATCCGCCAGCTGTGTCTTGTTTCCTATCTCTATTTATAGTCCTTTGTTCTGTCTCCCGTCACGCGCTCATTGTCATGGTTGTTCATAGTCATGCGTCCAGCCAAGTCTGTTGTTCGTAGGTCCTGTCGCTCTTTTGCTCTTGTCTCAGGTCCAGTCGCCGGCATTCGGATGCCTGCATCTGCCCTGGATTCAGCCGGTGTGTGACTGTGTTGTTGTCCTCAACTTAACTCTGTCCTGTTCTCCGGTACAGCTAGGTTGCCTCGCCTTTAGGCAGTTCACCAGCCTTTCCGGTTCTCTGAGACTTTCTTGCAGCAAAGTGTGGATTGCCTTTTCCTTCGGATTTCCTGCCGTCGGTGAGGATTACATTGCTGGACGCCGCGTGTGGTCTCTTTCTTCTCCAGTTGACTGAGGATTTATCGTGTTCGTCTTCCCTGTCTTTCTCCTCTTTCTTCTAAATAAATATTTCCTTTATTTCGCATGAGACTCGACTCTGAGTTTTCCCTGACAGAATGAGCGCATCACTGATGGAGTCTGCGAATTTAGAGGATTCTGATCCAGTGCATTCTGCCCTTAATCAGCAGGGAGCGGTTATCACTCAGCATTCATCGCTGCTCACTGCGGCAGCCAGAAACTTCCGCACTTTGTCTGAACAGTTTTCGGAGTTAAGTATCCGTCAAGCAGTTAAGTAGCCAGATCACCCAGCCGGTTGGAGGGCAACCTCTTCCTACACCCAGTGGGACACTTTTCAACGCTGAGCGCGAGCCACACGCGGCGACTCCTCCCACCTTCGACGGAGATCCCAACACCTGCCGGGCCTTTCTGCAGCAGTGTTCCCTATTTTTCGCCCTCCAGCCCCGGAGATTTGCCGACCGCTACGTCCAAGGTAGCTTTTGTTTTGACTTTACTCACCGGGAGGGCGAGGGAATGGGGAATGACTGCTTGGGAGGCCAAGGCCCCAGCACGGCTTCGTTTGAGGCTCTCGAGGTGGAAATGCTGAGTCTTTTGATCGATCCCTCCGAGGCGACATGGCGGCAGCCGAGCTGGTGAGGCTACAACAGCGAAGATCATCCATCACGGATTACGCCATCTCATTTAAAATGCTAGGCATCACCACTGGGTTGAACGATACGGCGCTTCGGGTTCAGTTCCTCGAGAGCCTTAACCCTTCCATCCAGGACGAAGTCGCTGCACGGGATCCACCTACATCTCTAGAGGCTGCGATCGACATGGCGTTGAGGATCAAGTCGCGACACCATCAGCGTGATCTCAGCCGGTCGTTTCGCCAGACCGCTTTTTCATCACCATTACCTGATACAGAGGAGCAGATGCAATTGGATAAGCTCCGCCTTACCGCCGCTGAGAAACAGCGTCGCCTGTCAAGTGGTTTGTGTTTATACTGCGGTAAGGCGGGGCACGTCGGCGCTTCATGTCTGGTAAAAGCTACTGCCCGCCGATGATCTCGGGAGTTTCGGTGGGCGTGTCATCTCTCAAACCTCCCGTATTCTCCCTGTCATTGTGGTTTTTAATCAGTGTAACTTCCAGTTGCAGGCTGTGTTGGATTCCAGGGCAGAGGCGAGTTTTCTGGATGCTGGTTTGGCTGGATCCTGGGATATTCCTGCTATCCCTTTGTCCTCTCTTCTCTCTGCCTGGACGTTAAAAGGACAGCACATGGCTATGATCACCCATCGCACAACCCCTGTGAGTTTGTTTGTTTCTGGCAATCATCGTGAGGAAATTGAATTTTATTTGTTGGATTCATCCCAATCCTCAGTCATTCTAGGGCATGACTGGTTGTCCAAACATAATCCTCACGTTGATTGGCAGAACAGTGTTGTCTTGTCTTGGAAGTTTTCGTGTCATGTTTCATGTCTCGGCCCGGCTCCTTCTGCTTCTTTGTGTTCTACTTTTCAGATTCCTGCTGCCGATCTCTCGGGGGTCCCGGCGGATTACTCTGATCTGCATCGAGTGTTCAGTAAGGCTCGGGCCACCTCCCTACCTCCTCACCGGTCTTATGATTGTTCCATTTGGTATGTATCAAAAAGGGCGATGAGTGGAAGACAGCCTTTAATATACCTTCAGGACACTGGGAATACCGCGTTTTACCATTTGGGCTTTGTAACGCACCTGCTGTCTTCCAAACTATGGTAAATGAAGTGCTGGGAGACATGATTAATAAGTTTGTTTTTGTGTATCTCGATGACATTCTCATCTTTTTTCCCTCCATGGAGATACATACCCAGCATGTTCACCTAGTGTTACAATGGCTATTAGAGAACCAGCTTTTTGTTAAGGCGGAGAAGTGCAAGTTCCACAAACAGTCGGTTTCGTTCCTGGGTTTTGTTATTGCCGAGGGAGAGATTCGTCCCGATGCCCCGCGAAAGTTAAAGCAGTCGCCGATTGGCCAGTACCCGGCTCTCGTAAGGAGCTTCAACGATTTCTGGGTTTCGCCAATTTTTACCGGCGTTTCATCAGAAACTTTGGTCAGATCGCTAAACCTCTTACTGCTCTCACTTCCACTAAGCTGCATTTCCGATGGGATGGAGAGGCTCAGGAAGCCTTTGATAAGTTAAAGTCCTGTTTTATCTCTGCTCCGGTTCTCTCTATTCCTGATCCGGCTAAAATTTGCCTGTTCAGTCTGTGCTCGTAGTAAAGCATCCAATCAACCCCCGCTGGTCTGCTCAAATCTTTGCCCATCCCTTCCCGCCCCTGGTCACACATAGCTCTTTTTTTGTCACTGGGCTACCGGCGTCTGATGGTAACACTGTCGTTTTGACTGTGGTGGATCGTTTCTCCAAAGCGGTTCATTTCATTCCCTTACCTAAGCTTCCTTCTGCCAAAGAGATGGCTCAGGTTCTGATTAACCACGTTTTTCGGTTGCACGGTCTTCCGTCTGATGTGATTTCAGATAGGGGTCCTCAGTTCATCTCTCGGTTTTGGCAGGGGTTTTGTAGACAGATCGGCGCCACGGCCAGCTTGTCTTCTGGTTATCACCAGCAGATCAATGGGCAATGTGAACGGGCTAATCAGGATCTCCGTCGAACGCTTCGCTGTCTGTCGTCGCAACATCCGAATTCTTGGTGGCAATAGCTTCCCTGGGTCGAATATTCACACAATTCCCTTCCTGTCGCATCCACTAAATTGTCTTCATTTGAATTATCCATCGGTTATCAGCCCCCCCCCCCCTTTTTCCATTACAGGAACCAAATGCAGCGGTTCTGTCTGCCTTAGCTTTCGTTCGCAGGTGCAGACACACTTGGAAGAGAGCCAAGAACCTTTTAGTACAGACCTCCAGACGAACCAAAGCTGCGGCTGACCGCCACCGGCGATCTCCACCCCATTATGTGTGTAGACAGAAGGTATGGCTTTCCACCAAAGATTTGTCTCTCCGTGAGCCTTCTCGTAAGCTGGCTCCTCGTTTCATTGGGCCATACAGCATTATTAAGGTCATTAGTCCGGTAGCGGTTAAGCTTAAGTTACCACTTTCTCTTGGTCTGGTTCACTCTGTTTTTCATGTATCCAAGGTTAAACCTGTGATCTTTGCCCGCAATAATTCCCCTGTCTCTGCCCCCAAACCCCCCACCCCTCATCTAGTGAATGGGCAGAGGTTTTCAGTATTTAGTGGACTGGGAGGGTTATGGATCGGAGGAGAGGTGTTGGGTTCCGGCCCGGGAAATACTGGACCCCGGTCTGATCGAGGACTTTCGTCGGCGACAAGGTGAGCTACCCTCTGGTCCGTCGTGTGCCGTTGTGGAGGTGGGGTACAGTTATGTCTCCTGGGTGATCTGTGGTGTGTGTGTGCGTTTGTTTATTACCTGTTGGTGACGGTTCCTCACGTGTGCACTTGCCCCTCCCGCTCGTTTCTGTAATCATCCGCAGCTGTGACTTGTTTCCTATTTCTATATATAGTACTTTGTTCTGTCTCCCGTCACGCGCTCATTGTCATGGTTGTTCATAGTCACGCATCCAGCCAAGTCTGTTGTTCGTAGTTCCTGTCGCTCTTTTGCTCTTGTCTCAGGTCCAGTCGCCTACATTCAGATGCCTGCATCTGCCCGGGATTCAGCCGGTGTGTGACTGTGTTGTTGTCCTCAACTGAACTCTGTCCTGTTCTCCGGTACAGCTGGATTGCCTTTAGGCAGTTCACCAGCCTTTCTGGTTCTCTGAGACTTTCATGCAGCAAAGTGTGGATTACCTTTTCCTTCAGATTTCCTGCCGTCAGTGAGGATTACATCGCTGGACACCGCGTGTGGTCTCTTTCTTCTCCAGTTGACTGAGGATTTATGGTGTTCGTCTTCCCTGTCTTTCTCCTCTTTCTTCTAAATAAATATTTCCTTTATTTCGCATGAGACTCGACTCGGAGTTTTCCCTGACAGTAGTGACAAACATGGAAAAAATCTCCACTACGTCTTGTACGTTACGTCAAACGCTGGAAACGCACTCTTGTGCGTCAGTCATTATCATAATGCAATGTATCTCCTGGGCTTCTATGACAAAATGTCTACTATGTCAATTGTTATCAATCGAAGCTTGTTATTTTAGTTTGTAAAGTTTTGAATATGGATCTTTTACTTATTAAATCCCATCGGTTGTCCTCAGAAGGTCTTTCTTAATTAAGAAAGGATGCACTTATGTGCTTCAAATCATGAACACCATTTACTTCAATTATAAAGTTTGGAACAGCAAGAACATTTTCTAATATAACTCCAATTGTGTTTGTCTGAAATAAATAATCCTATTCATTAAAGATGGCTTGGGGGGAGTTAATTATGGGATCATTTTCATTTTTGGCTGAACTATCCCTTTAATACGAATGAAATATCTTATAAAATACATAGGAATTGCCATTAGAAAGTATTTCTCTTCAGATGGACTGTCTGTAATGGTAAACAATATAATCACTACTGTAGTCTGAGCTGATAATAGTTGTTAACAGTTGTTAAAGTGTATTTCAGTTGCGTTGTGTCGTGTGACGTCAGTAGGCTGCTGTTCAGAAAATAGCAACAAAAGCACTTAAAGTTTCTGATGAAGGCTTTCATCATTTATCTATATCTGTATTATTTCTCTGGCAGCTTTTAATTATTAGCAGAAGGCCTTGAACGGTCGGCCTTTAAATCCTTCTTGTGCTTTTGTCCTCCTGCATCTGGTATTTAAATTTAGCTTGAGAAATAACCCTGACTCCTACACTGAAGATCTGCTTTGGATTCAGTGTCTTCATGGCTCTCTGTGGAGAAAACTCTTTGTTTTGCTCTTGCATGGGTGTCAAGATGTTTTAATGAGAAAAGAGCAAATCAGACTTCTGCATAGCAAATTTTAACATCAGGTGCAATTTACAACCAGTTTTACTTCTTAATCTGATGTGCAGAGTGGAGTGAAATATGAAACAGGAAAGAATTTGGATGGGATTTGATTTATCCATTGAGAATTAAAGGAATCAGATATGAGTGTCACATACCAGATTGAAGCCAGTAGGTTTAAATAAAAAGGTTCAGAAGTAAGCAGGGTTTGGTGTAACGGGTCAGGGTTTGGTTAGTTAGTGTAACTGCATTGATAGATATTAAACAAAATGCCAAATTAATAATTCAAAAATGTATTTTAGTTCATTTAGCTTTAAGGGTCCTCAAACGTATGATATATTATAGACTGATATCACAACTCAGTGTTGAACTGCACAGAAAATGATCATTTGATGTTTTGATGCAATGATTTCATCATTAAGTGATAAAACATTATTTTCTCAAACTGGGGTTTGCGATCCCCTGGTGGTTTGTGAGGGAATTGCAGGGGTTGATGAAAGCAATTAATTACAATTAAATCATTAAAGGTAAATAAATACTTTTAAAATTAACAAATAAATCACTTACTAAGAAAAAAATATATTTTATTTGTTTCGTTTGCATGTCATGTGACCATTACACAACAGTACAATATATCAGAAAACTGTGAACACATCAATAACTACAGTATAGACATGCAGATAAATGATTAAACTATTAACTAGTTTAGTTCTTTTACTTCTTGAAGTAATTTTAGGTCAAGGGTGTGGCAGATAAAGATTAAAAGCCCTCTTATTAAATGTATTAACTCACGTATGAAGGCTTGTGTATTCATGCAGGCTTCAGTAATGAAATACAACAGACAGGACTGAAGGTAAACAGGGGTTTCTCAGTATGACATGTTTGAGTTTCAGCAATGTTCAGCTGGTGTATTTCTGGACTTGGTCTGATGTGAACAGATGAGTCTTACCATAGTTTAGTGGATAAAGGAATGGTTTACATAACATTTAACATTCTCTCATTATTTACTAACCTTCATATCATACCAAACTTATTTGCTGTTGTTTTCTCCATGGAGAACAGGAGGAGAATAATTGGACCCAAATGAAGACACAACACAGTGCCAAAAATCATTGTCATCATTTACCCTGAACTGTTTTTTCTAAAATGGTTTTCTTAATTCACCAAACTGTAGTCGACATGAACTTAGTTTTATCCTCGTTCTGAACCCATCAAAATACTGACTTTGATGTTAACAATGAAAGACATTTGAAGGATTTCTACTTGATGTATTATTTAGTGCTGGGCAAAGATTAATCGCAATTAATCACATACGAAATAAAAGTGATTTTTTTTTTTGCATAATTGATCGCATACAAAATAAAAGTGATTTTTTTTTTGCATAATTGATCACATACAAAATAAAAGTGATTTTTTTTTTGCATAATTGATCGTATACGAAATAAAAGTGATTTTTTGCATAATTGATCGCATACGAAATAAAAGTGATTTTTTTGCATAATTGATCGCATATGAAATAAAAGTGATTTTTTGCATAATTGATCGCATACCAAATAAACATGTTTTTTTGCATAATTGGTCGCATACGAAATAAAAGTGATTTTTTTCATAATTGATCGCATACAAAATAAAAGTGATTTTTTTTTGCATAATTGATCGCATACGAAATAAAAGTGATTTTTTTTGCATAATTGATCGCATACAAAATAAAAGGTTTTTTTTGCATAATTGATCGCATATGAAATAAAAGTGATTTTTTGCATAATTGATCGCATACCAAATAAACATGATTTTTTTTGCATAATTGGTCGCATATGAAATAAAAGTGATTTTTTTCATAATTGATCGCATACGAAATAAAAGTGATTTTTTTGCATAATTGATCGCATACGAAATAAAAGTGATTTTTTTGCATAATTGATCGCATATGAAATAAAAGTGATTTTTTGCATAATTGATCGCATATGAAATAAAAGTGATTTTTTGCATAATTGATCGCATACGAAATAAACGTGATTTTTTTTTGCATAATTGATCGCATACGAAATAAAAGTGATTTTTTTGCATAATTGATCGCATACGAAATAAAAGTGATTTTTTTGCATAATTGATCGCATACGAAATAAACGTGATTTTTTTTGCATAATTGATCGCATACGAAATAAAAGTGATTTTTTTGCATAATTGATCGCATACGAAATAAACGTGATTTTTTTTTGCATAATTGATCGCATACGAAATAAAAGTGATTTTTTTGCATAATTGATCGCATACGAAATAAAAGTGATTTTTTGCATAATTGATCGCATACGAAATAAACGTGATTTTTTTTGCATAATTGATCGCATACGAAATAAAAGTGATTTTTTTGCATAATTGATCGCATACAAAATAAAAGTGATTTTTTTCATAATTGATCGCATACAAAATAAAAGTGATTTTTTTTTGCATAATTGATCGCATACGAAATAAAAGTGATTTTTTTTGCATAATTGATCGCATACAAAATAAAAGGTTTTTTTTGCATAATTGATCGCATATGAAATAAAAGTGATTTTTTGCATAATTGATCGCATACCAAATAAACATGATTTTTTTTGCATAATTGGTCGCATATGAAATAAAAGTGATTTTTTTCATAATTTATCGCATACGAAATAAAAGTGATTTTTTTGCATAATTGATCGCATACGAAATAAAAGTGATTTTTTTGCATAATTGATCGCATATGAAATAAAAGTGATTTTTTGCATAATTGATCGCATATGAAATAAAAGTGATTTTTTGCATAATTGATCGCATACGAAATAAACGTGATTTTTTTTTGCATAATTGATCGCATACGAAATAAAAGTGATTTTTTTGCATAATTGATCGCATACGAAATAAAAGTGATTTTTTTCATAATTGATCGCATACAAAATAAAAGTGATTTTTTTTTGCATAATTGATCGCATACGAAATAAAAGTGATTTTTTTCATAATTGATCGCATACAAAATAAAAGTGATTTTTTTTTGCATAATTGATCGCATACGAAATAAAAGTGATTTTTTTTGCATAATTGATCGCATACAAAATAAAAGGTTTTTTTTGCATAATTGATCGCATACAAAATAAAAGTGATTTTTTTCATAATTGATCGCATACAAAATAAAAGTGATTTTTTTTTGCATAATTGATCGCATACGAAATAAAAGTGATTTTTTTTGCATAATTGATCGCATACAAAATAAAAGGTTTTTTTTGCATAATTGATCGCATATGAAATAAAAGTGATTTTTTGCATAATTGATCGCATACCAAATAAACATGATTTTTTTTGCATAATTGGTCGCATATGAAATAAAAGTGATTTTTTTCATAATTGATCGCATACGAAATAAAAGTGATTTTTTTGCATAATTGATCGCATACGAAATAAAAGTGATTTTTTTGCATAATTGATCGCATATGAAATAAAAGTGATTTTTTGCATAATTGATCGCATATGAAATAAAAGTGATTTTTTGCATAATTGATCGCATACGAAATAAACGTGATTTTTTTTTGCATAATTGATCGCATACGAAATAAAAGTGATTTTTTTGCATAATTGATCGCATACGAAATAAAAGTGATTTTTTTGCATAATTGATCGCATACGAAATAAACGTGATTTTTTTTTGCATAATTGATCGCATACGAAATAAAAGTGATTTTTTTGCATAATTGATCGCATACGAAATAAACGTGATTTTTTTTTGCATAATTGATCGCATACGAAATAAAAGTGATTTTTTTGCATAATTGATCGCATACGAAATAAAAGTGATTTTTTGCATAATTGATCGCATACGAAATAAACGTGATTTTTTTTGCATAATTGATCGCATACGAAATAAAAGTGATTTTTTTGCATAATTGATCGCATACGAAATAAACGTGATTTTTTTTTGCATAATTGATCGCATACGAAATAAAAGTGATTTTTTTGCATAATTGATCGCATACGAAATAAAAGTGATTTTTTTTTGCATAATTGATCGCATACGAAATAAAAGTGATTTTTCTGCATAATTGATTGCATACGAAATAAAAATGATTTTTTGCATAATTGATCGCATACGAAATAAAAGTGATTTTTTTGCATAATTGATCACATACAAAATAAAAGTGATTTTTTGCATAATTGATCGCATACAAAATAAAAGTGATTTTTTTTGCTATTGATCAGATACAAAATAAAAGTGATTTTTTTGCATAATTGATCGCATACGAAATAAAAGTGATTTTTCTGCATAATTGATCGCATACAAAATAAAAGTGATTTTTTTTGCTATTGATCAGATACAAAATAAAAGGTTTTTTTTGCATAATTGATCGCATATGAAATAAAAGTGATTTTTTGCATAATTGATCGCATACAAAATAAAAGGTTTTTTTTGCATAATTGATCGCATACGAAATAAAAGTGATTTTTTGCATAATTGATCGCATACCAAATAAACATGATTTTTTTTGCATAATTGGTCGCATATGAAATAAAAGTGATTTTTTTCATAATTGATCGCATACTAAATAAAAGTGATTTTTTTTGCATAATTGATCGCATACGAAATAAAAGTGATTTTTTTTGCATAATTGATCGCATATGAAATAAAAGTGATTTTTTGCATAATTGATCGCATACGAAATAAACGTGATTTTTTTTTGCATAATTGATCGCATACGAAATAAAAGTGATTTTTTTGCATAATTGATCGCATACGAAATAAAAGTGATTTTTTTTTTGCATAATTGATCGCATACGAAATAAAAGTGATTTTTCTGCATAATTGATTGCATACGAAATAAAAATGATTTTTTGCATAATTGATCGCATACGAAATAAAAGTGATTTTTTGCATAATTGATCGCATACGAAATAAAAGTGATTTTTTTGCATAATTGATCACATACAAAATAAAAGTGATTTTTTGCATAATTGATCGCATACAAAATAAAAGTGATTTTTTTTGCTATTGATCAGATACAAAATAAAAGTGATTTTTTTGCATAATTGATCGCATACGAAATAAAAGTGATTTTTCTGCATAATTGATCGCATACAAAATAAAAGTGATTTTTTTTGCTATTGATCAGATACAAAATAAAAGGTTTTTTTTGCATAATTGATCGCATATGAAATAAAAGTGATTTTTTGCATAATTGATCGCATACAAAATAAAAGGTTTTTTTGCATAATTGATCGCATACGAAATAAAAGTGATTTTTTGCATAATTGATCGCATACCAAATAAACATGATTTTTTTTGCATAATTGGTCGCATATGAAATAAAAGTGATTTTTTTCATAATTGATCGCATACTAAATAAAAGTGATTTTTTTTGCATAATTGATCGCATACGAAATAAAAGTGATTTTTTTTGCATAATTGATCGCATATGAAATAAAAGTGATTTTTTGCATAATTGATCGCATACGAAATAAAAGTGATTTTTTTGCATAATTGATCACATACAAAATAAAAGTGATTTTTTGCATAATTGATCGCATACAAAATAAAAGTGATTTTTTTTGCTATTGATCAGATACAAAATAAAAGTGATTTTTTTGCATAATTGATCGCATACGAAATAAAAGTGATTTTTCTGCATAATTGATCGCATACAAAATAAAAGTGATTTTTTTTGCTATTGATCAGATACAAAATAAAAGGTTTTTTTTGCATAATTGATCGCATATGAAATAAAAGTGATTTTTTGCATAATTGATCGCATACAAAATAAAAGGTTTTTTTTGCATAATTGATCGCATACGAAATAAAAGTGATTTTTTGCATAATTGATCGCATACCAAATAAACATGATTTTTTTTGCATAATTGGTCGCATATGAAATAAAAGTGATTTTTTTCATAATTGATCGCATACTAAATAAAAGTGATTTTTTTTGCATAATTGATCGCATACGAAATAAAAGTGATTTTTTTTGCATAATTGATCGCATATGAAATAAAAGTGATTTTTTGCATAATTGATCGCATACGAAATAAACGTGATTTTTTTTTGCATAATTGATCGCATACGAAATAAAAGTGATTTTTTTGCATAATTGATCGCATACGAAATAAAAGTGATTTTTTTTTTGCATAATTGATCGCATACGAAATAAAAGTGATTTTTCTGCATAATTGATTGCATACGAAATAAAAATGATTTTTTGCATAATTGATCGCATACGAAATAAAAGTGATTTTTTGCATAATTGATCGCATACGAAATAAAAGTGATTTTTTTGCATAATTGATCACATACAAAATAAAAGTGATTTTTTGCATAATTGATCGCATACAAAATAAAAGTGATTTTTTTTGCTATTGATCAGATACAAAATAAAAGTGATTTTTTTGCATAATTGATCGCATACGAAATAAAAGTGATTTTTCTGCATAATTGATCGCATACAAAATAAAAGTGATTTTTTTTGCTATTGATCAGATACAAAATAAAAGTGATTTTTTTGCATAATTGATCACATACAAAATAAAAGTGATTTTTTGCATAATTGATCGCATACAAAATAAAAGTGATTTTTTTTGCTGTTGATCAGATACAAAATAAAAGTGATTTTTTTGCATAATTGATCGCATACGAAATAAAAGTGATTTTTCTGCATAATTGATCGCATACAAAATAAAAGTGATTTTTTTTGCTATTGATCAGATACAAAATAAAAGTGATTTTTTTTGCATAATTGATCACATACAAAATAAAAGTGATTTTTTGCATAATTGATCGCATACAAAATAAAAGTGATTTTTTTTGCTATTGATCAGATACAAAATAAAAGTGATTTTTTTTGCATAATTGATCACATACAAAATAAAAGTGATTTTTTGCATAATTGATCGCATACAAAATAAAAGTGATTTTTTTTGCTATTGATCAGATACAAAATAAAAGTGATTTTTTTTGCATAATTGATCGCATACGAAATAAAAGTGATTTTTTTTTTTGCATAATTGATCGCATACGAAATAAAAGTGATTTTTCTGCATAATTGATCGCATACAAAATAAAAGTGATTTTTTGCATAATTGATCGCATACGAAATAAAAGTGATTTTTCTGCATAATTGATCGCATACAAAATAAAAGTGATTTTTTGCATAATTGATCGCATACTAAATAAAAGTGATTTTTTTTGCATAATTGATGAATGTGTGCTGTCTGTCACGAAATTTCATTTTACATATAGTCACGTTATTTTTTGATTCTTTATTCATGATATTATTACGAATTTCCGTGTTTTTTTGTGATCCTATAACGAATTCCTGTTTTCGTGTGATTATCACGTATTGGTTACTCAACTGTTTTGTCCTATTTTCTTACCATTGTCACTTCCGTTTAGGGTTAGATTTACATAAAAGGACATCCCTACCCAAACCCAACTCTAACCCCTAATGCCAGGCGACATATAAAAAAATAAATCAGAAAAATAAGTATAAACCAATATATAAAGTGACATTCTAATGCAAGCACCAAATCTAACCCTAAACCGAAGCGACAATTGTTTAATAATAGGAAAAAGTAGTTGAGTAACCAATACGTGATAATCACACGAAAACAGGAATTCGTTATACGATCACAAAAAAAACTTGAAAATTCATGATAATATCACGAAAAAAGAATAAAACAATTACGTGACTATATCACAAAACCTTGTGAGACTGGGTAGCAATTATTATGTATATATAAATACACACACATTCATGTATGTATTTAAGAAACATTTACTTGTAATATATAAATACATATTTATTTATATTTTTATATATTCTATATTATATATACATTTTGTATTATTTTATATATATATATATATTACACACGGTACACACACATATATTATGCAAAAATGTAGTATTATTTTATATGTGATTAATCACAATTAATCTTTGCCCAGCACTATTTATTTGACCTTATATTTCCCTCAGAAGAGTGCACAAGTTTAATTCACAGCCTGTATGAGTCCAGCTTTGTAGTTTCGGTACACTTGGTTTATTATGCAGGTTTATTAAATATTCTGTTTGCTCTCGTCTCCCTATAGAATCTTATATCACACACAGACAGGCGTACTCATGCACTGCAGGGGATTATGGGTAAAATATTCTCAGTGTGTAGGCACCTCAACACCTCACATGCAGTGAGAGGGATACAGAGAAAGAGAGACACATGTATGTTATGTTTTATGTTGTTTTGTGCAATATGTACTGAAGTATGTCATGTCAATAAAGCAATTTGAATTTGGGAGAGAGAGAGAGAGAGAGACATACAGAGAGAAAGAGAGACAGAATGGATTTGAGTTCATGTAGAGGATAGCTCTCTCTCTCTCTCTCTCTCTCTCTCGCTCTCTCTCTCTCTCTCTCTCTCTCTCTCTCTCTCTCTCTCTCTCAGCAGACAGACAGACGGGTGTGTGTGGAGTACATTACAGAGGCTGTCAGATCTTCCAGCACGTGGAGCAGGAGTGAAGCCGCAGATCTTCAGCTTCTCATTTGAGTCACACCTGGATGTGCTCTGCGCGTGCGAGCTCAATTTAAAGCCGGTACGTTTCATTTATTTCAGTTTTATTCATGAGCTCATTTAACTTTCCATTCCTTCTGGGTTTGATTCAGTGGAATTTTATTTCTCAGAAGTTCATAAAGAAGTTAAGTCTGAACTGCTTCTCTTACACTTCCTAACAAAGACAAATGAGACGACTGTGAGAATCTGAGTACTTTAACTACAGGTGAGGTGACATTACTGCTGTGAAGTTTCTCTTTGCTTTTTATTTTATGTAATTTGATGTCCAAGAGATACAAAAGTGGGTACTCTGATTTAAACTTAGTGGGTTTTTTGCCAATTAGTGATTAGAAATAGGAATCATGTATTAGGTTTGTTTTTAATAAATACTTTCCTGTGTTAAATTTGATGAGTGTATGTGTTACTGTAGCTTGGTAGAGGGTTGCGTTAGCAGTGCAAAATTTGAGGTTTTTTTTTGCCAAATGCATATAATGTAAATGTAGAATGATCATATTGTGAATGACTTAGTGCATGCAAATTCATTAAATGAAATCTTTTCATCAAAATATAACAACCTGCAGGTAAACTAGTTACCATTTCATGTTCCTGTATTTAATGCAAAGGTCTCAATGTATATTCTTCAGATCTCTGTTGAGTGATGAAATCCTAAGACTGATGTGTTGTGTTACTTTGATATCACCTGTCATCTGTCTGTCTGTTTAACAGCTTCTGCAAGCAAAACAATGTCAAGTAACTACTGTGTGTGTGTGTGTGTGTGTGTGTGTGTGTGTGTGTGTGTGTGTGTGTGTGTGTGTGTGTGTGTGTGTGTGTGTGTGTGTGTGTGTGTGTGTGTGTGTGTGTGTGTGTGTGTTTATCATCAGTTAAATGTCATGCTAACATCAAACTCTGTTGTCTTCAGAAGAGTTTTCTCAGTCAGTTAACATCTCTGTCGCTTTATAAAGCAGATGTCTGTATATTCAGTATTATGTAAGGCTAGGTGTGGAAACAGAGCCGTGACTTTCGTTGAAAGAAAATGTGCAGCATGTTTGGAAAGTTTGGGGTAATTTTTATGGCACTCAGAGGTCTCATGAATAATAATAATAATAATAGAGTACATGATGTTTTTGACTTCTGCTTACTGTAAAACTCAGTGTGGACTTTATGCGGTTCAGAAATGTATGAATTATTATCAGTGGTTTTTTACACCATGGCAGTTTAATCTTCATGTAAACGGGAGTGTGTCCACTTCAATCCAGTGAGACGTTTGAAGTTTAAGATGAGATGAAAGAGTCGCGCTTCACTGAAATGAAAAGACATAAATTGTGTGAGGTCAGCAGCAGACGGGAGTTTATTACACCTCAGATATGTGTGGAGGAATGAGAGGAGAAACTCCACATGAGTCTTTAGGGCTTCACTTCAATATACACAGAGTAACATTATCTGTTTGTTTAGAGATTTACATGTTTTATTTATCTAGCAACTTAAGACCTTTTTACACAGAGATTATGGAAAATTCATACGGGATTAGATTTTTTGGTTCATTCACACTGACCGCCTATAATTTTCCAGAATTCATGCATGCATTCCCACACATTCCGTAAAGATCCGGTCAAGATACGTGATGTGTTTAAAGTCTTGCACTTGTTAGGTTTTCTCCATAGTTTGCTTATTATCCGTGAACCACGCGTGTGCATTTTAGTTTATGACAAGATCATAGGAGTGTGTGATGCGCTGTTTTGTCATGCTGAACGTCTTGTTTCGATGACATGCATGTCCTCAACACGGCACAGCATTGTTTCTGTCTCTTTTGCAGGAGCGAAAGGCGTGAATACTGCATACTGTGTAGTGTGTTGTTAACAAGTGTGCATACTGAACTAATTCCTGTTTTAAAACCATTTACACGTGCATGGAATATGAATTAAGAGTTGTCTTGATTTGGATGAGCAGTTATAATGTTTGTGTTCTCTTTGATATAAGTGCATACTGCTCATCTGAACAGAACGACAGATCTCAACAGGGAATTGTGTCTGGAGTCACAGTGCAGATGGTCGCTGTTGATGGAGATCTTCGAGGGTTTTTTTTGTAATAAACGTCATTCACTTCCTTTGGAAAGCGGCCAATGTAGAAGTGAGAAATTCAGTCTGCTGAATGTGTTTGACTGTCAAAGTATCAGATATGGGTGAAAGTCTGATGGTTTCCTCATCACACTCAATGTCCTGAAAGTATACGACAGTTCAGTGAAATAAGAGATTGCTGGAAGTTTCCTTGATGAGGAAAGCATTGATTCGTAGAGACACATTTCCATTCATGATGTAACTGATCATTCAGGTGGGCAAGTTTGTGATTAAAATGTTGAATATCTTTATACCCAACATTTTATATCATGTAAAACTCTTGAGATGCAACAAAATAAAACAACACTCTAAAAATGGCTGGATTATTTTTCACCCATAATGGGTAAATATTGGACACAACACGTGCCCAAAATTGACCCAATGCTGGGTTATTTTAACCAAACTGCTGGGTTATTTTTTACCCCATGGTTGCATAACAACAACATTGAGGTCAACATTGGGTCCTTTTTAACCCAGCACGAGGTAATTTTTAACCCAGCATGTTTTGTGTCCAATATTTACCCATTATGGATCAAAAATAACCCAGCCATTCTTAAAGTGAAAACACAAACTGCTCATTCTTCCATTCTGACGTAATAATCAAAGACTTTGCTGCCATAACATGGGTGCAGCAGGCGCAATGACATTATGCAGCGCCCAAAAATAGTCCCCTTGGTATCTTTCAATAGCGGGGGCCTATTTTCGGCTGTTGCGTAATATCATTGCGCCTCCTGCAGCCATGTTACATCAGCAAATTTACTGATTATTACGCCAATTTGAGAGTATAGTTCCTAGCCATATCTGCCTAGAAAATCGCAACTTTTAATTTTCCGTCAGTCTTAGTACACAATGTAACTACAAATTAGTCAAGTTTGTTTTAAATAGGAAAAATATCAAAACTCTTTGGTTATTTTTTTACGCAATGCTAAATGGTTTAATCAGATTCAATGGATTATGCTAAGCTATGCTAAAAGTGGTACCGCCAGACCCAGAGATCGGCTGAATGGATACCAAAATGGTAAAAATCAAGTGTTTAAAGGAACAGAATGTACAAAATTTATATCAATTAATCATAAAATGTCCCTGATATGTCACTAGACATAAAGAAATAATTTTCATTTCAAATACTTATATCACTGACAACAGTGCTCTGGCCAGGATACTGTCATTTAAAAAGTGGAGTTGCAGCCCCAGCTGATGTTTATGTTGTCATGTTGTGTATTGGCCACCAGTTGTGTGATTGCAGTACCAGTTTTGTCCACAATCCTACATACTGTTCCTTAAACTCTATAGGGGAGCTGGAAAATGAGCATATTTAAAAAAAAAAGTGGAGTGTCTCTATTGGCTGATGTTATATGATGTCACATAAGGAAGAATGCTGTTGTACAAAATATGAACATGGTTGTGTATTGCCGTGTTTTTGTAAGCAGTATACAAACAAAATATATAATATGACTTTAGAGCGAATATCTTGAGATTTTTATCTGTCTGCTGTCTGTGATCATTTTCATGGTGACATCATACCACATACTGTACAGCCAATGTTTTCTTTAAATGAATTCCTAAATATTTAAATGACAGTGTAATAAACCTTTTTGATTTAAAATAATGTATAGGATGATATAACAATAATACTATAACAAAAGCATGATGTTAATGAGCACATGGATGTGTACTGAAAATATTTAGTTCCCAGTAAAATGTGAAATGTTTTGCCCTCTGTGAGAGAGAAGAGCTTGTTGAAATGTGAAAATATCAATCAAAGTCCTGTACTCGCCCACTGACGGACAACTAAACATGTTAGAGAGTTTGTGTATTCAGCTTTCTCTCATGATGTGTGGATTGATGTTTCCTGCTTCAGTATAGGCTTGTATAGTTGTGGTTGTAGGCTCGCTTTGAATTGTATACAGTATTTGCTTGGAATGGAATCTTTTGGACAATAAAAAAAAACGATTGACGGTCGGAGCTCTTCCAGTCTAAACTTGTATGACACACACATGCACGAAAACCTTTTTTTGAGGAGCAGACAAAACAGATGGTTGAATCCTGAGGCCAGTGATCCTCCTAGTCACTGTTTTCCAGGTGGGAAAATTTCCATTGCAAGCACAAGACTAATATTGATTCAGTAATAATAACTTCACAGCTATGTTTTCCTGAAATCTTTCATCTTCCAGATTACAAAATACATCACCAAACAGTGTAAATGATTTGGTTGAGTGGCATTTAGTGTGATGCTGATCTCTGATATGGCAGTGTTGCTTGGCCACCGTAAAAATCTGACGGGTACACTAGGGGCTCTATCATACACCTGGCGCAATGCAGTGCAATGCACATCGCAAGTGTCTTTTGCTAGTTTTAACCCGGCGCAATGATCATTTTCACGTTTAGTGCCACGTTGTTTGTGCTTTTGCGCTCAATTTTGCGCCCATGGGCGTTCTGGTCTGAAAAAGAGGTGTGTTCAGGCGCATTGTTGGCACGTTGCTATTTTGAGGCAACTAAAATAGACAACGCCATTGACCAACAAAAACCTGCTATAAAGTCAATGACGCAATATTGTTTTTTTGTTATTTAAAGAGCGCGTTAGAAATATGCGCCTAAACGGGACGACAACGCGAGTTTGCTTAACACATGTGGATGCGCAGCAGCACAAAAAAGCTTTTAAATATGAAAAATTATAAGATTAAAATATAAAAGACTAGAAAATGCATTTCGGGACGAACTGCAAAAGTGTGCTTGCTCTGGTGCCGCCGATTTAGTTTGTGCATCCTCACATTGGAGTCCCAAGTTCATGTACAAAGTTTGGTTTCAATACGTGAAAGCGTTCCTGAGATAAACTACTTCCTGTTTTGGCGGCGTCGACGCACATTTAGTTTTTGCGGTTAACTTATTTACTCACTTAAGTACACATAACCAAAAGTTTATAATATGGAATATAACATTGTTTTATGCAGTTTTTTGTCAATGCTAATTATTTCACGACCTCTATTTAAACTACAACCGCCATTTTAATAGCTGGCAAACATTAGGCTAGCTTCTAATAAGAGAAATTATACTTTTAGATTTCGTCAGGGCAGTAAAATCAGGTGTATGTTTGTCAGCGCGATACGCATGCAGTGGTGCAGGTGCTGGGCTGTGAGCGATGGGCGATTAACTTACTATCTGTCTGATTATTTAGGCTTCAACGTGGCAAACTCAGCCTAGATTCATGAAGATTTTAACAGAGGTGGAAAGAGTAGCCAAAAACTTTACTGAAGTTAAAGTAAAAGTAACTAAATAAATAATTACTCAAGTAGAAGTAAAAAGTATGCAATGAAAATAATACTCAAGTAGCGAGTTACTAGTTACTCATGAAAAAATAAATCTAGATATATGCACACACACGCACACACACACGCACACACACACACACATACGCGCACACACACACACGCAGTGCCCTCCATAAGTATCAGAACAATAAAGACAAGCTTTTTCTGTTTGATGTGGAGACCAGAAATTGGTAAGATAAATATCAGTATGCCAGAAGTTTAGAATGTCACATTTTATTAACCTTTGTTTATGTTTCAACACATACATGCTTTAACAACAAAGAACAACAGCATTAAATGCTGACTTATGTGTATTGTACACAAATGCACATAAGTGAATCAAACTGATCCTACATATTTTATGCTTTTCATGTGTAAACAGTCAGGACACAGCTCAGTGCCCATTAAAAAAAATAATGTGACAGATTCTGTACTTTTGTCTCATGTTCATCTTTTAATGTTTAGACATTTCTTGACTCCACAACAAACAGAAGAATACTTATGAAGGGCACTTCTACAGTATGTGTAAAACTGCAACATACACCAACAGTACAGAAAAAGAATACAAGCACAGAATAGACAAGCATTTCAAATTAACAAATTAACTTTAGTCTCAATGTTGATGTAGCTTGTAGCTGAAACATCAGACAAGTAAACTGACAACAGTTTTGTATATGTATAAAGTTGGAATCTCCTAAGATGGTCTGAGGACATTGACAGTTTACACTATAACAAAACTCATGTTTTCTTACGTTGTCATGTCACGTGTGTTTTGTGAGAATCACTTACATCATACAGTACATTAAACAGCGAATCAGACGTCAATCATCGATGGATTTTCTTCAATCTGTGCTACAGTGTTTCTGGAGGTTGCACGCGTTTAACTGTGTCTGACGACGAACAGGTCGGCGGTCGCGCGTATGTAATGGCGGGTACATGTGTGAAGTTTTGCTTTTAGTTAAAAGATTGGTAAATTAATTTCCACGTCACCCAACACTGGTTATATTCTGCGTGTTTCTACATAGGTTACGAGTAAAACAGCTTCGGACGATTCCGTGTTTGAAGCGATCTGAACAATTCATTCAAACTGATTCGCGAACCACTTTAAAACATTTGGCCCATTCGCTTTGTAAAGAGTCGACTCAAAAGACTCATTTATTTGCAACACTTTGTAATGAAAACGACTCAAATGAGTCATTAATCCGCGAATGCGCCAGAAACACAAGATAGCAATTTAAAAATAAAATACAAATTTCGTAATTAATTAAAATACCGATGCCAAACGATCACTGCTACGCGAGGACGCGAAACTGACGTCTTTACAAACTAATACGTTTACAATGTATTACATTGATGAAAAAGGGAATTAAACTTGTCGTGCCATATATCACTGAAATAAAAGAAAGGGATTAAAATATGTCTGAATCATATAATTCCTACCTGTATGTGAAAATGCACGTTCTCCAGAGAGCTCGCGTTGATTCAAGCATTCAGAATATAAAATCCATTTGCAGTTTTGCGTCCGAAACCGCATACTGTATAGTGAATAAGATGAAGTTTACGATTCTAAAAATATGTATCCAGGAATCTGTCCATATACGATACGAAGATTGGGTGGCAGCCGAGGTTACTGAGTCCTCCACGGGCTCGCAGCAGAGTCTGAGGGTGTCGCCTCTTCTCCGGGCTTCTCTGCTTTCTCTTCCTCAGCTCTTCGCTGTATTGTGGCTCTTAAAGGAACACCGATTCTCTCAAAAGCTCTTTTAAATTCCATTTTGCCATTTTAACATTAAAACTACATCCCGCCATTGTTATTCAAACTTTTCCACGGAGCAATAGCCTGTTAGCTTAGCTTCTAAAGATGGCTGCCGCTATCTTTACATTCTGTCTAAAAAACACGTTTGAACGTAAAGGCTGCCCTCTACTGGTAAAGGCTAATGACATTTTTTATTTTTACACAGGTTTTAATTGGACATTTTAAAGTGAAAATAACATAATATAGACATGTTACTGCAATGTTTTTTTATCTTGGGCATCTTCACATTGGAGTAAAGAGTTCATATAAAAATTTTGGTTAGTAAATGTTACAGACATATTGAGATTTGAACTACTTCCTGTTTTGGCGGCGTTGACGCACATTTAGTTTGGGCTGTGGCGCGCAAACGCTTCCGAAAATCAAAAATCCTTCTAGTAACTTTTGTGAGGCTCGGTCCAAGGATCGCGTACGTGGAATTTCATAAAGTTTGGACAAAATTTGTGACCTGTGAAACTTTTTTAAGGTTTTGTGTTCTCTCCAATATGGCGGCCGAACGACATGGATCTGTGACTTCATCTTCTCAAGCAACTTACACCGGTACTGCCCGAACATTTTAAAGTTTGAACGGTGTCTCTGCGTCAAACGGTCTGGTCGCTAGAGCTGGCCAAAAAAATCTACCCGGGAAAAATAATAAAAATAACTAGAAAATGCACTTCCAGAGGAACCGCAAAAGTGTGCTTGCTCTGGTGCGGTCACTAACGTGATTTGTGAAATGTTACATTTTAGAATGTTTTTTATCTTGTGCATCCTCGCATTGGAATCCCAAGTTCATGTACAAAGTTTGGTTTCAATACGTGAAAGCATTCCTGACACACACACACACACACACACACACACACACACACACACACGCGCACACACACGCGCACACACACACACACACACGCACTGCCCTCCATAAGTATCAGAACAATAAAGACAAGCTTTTTCTGTTAGATGTGGAGACCAGAAATTGGTAAGATAAATATCAGTATGCCAGAAGTTTAGAATGTCACATTTTATTAACCTTTGTTTATGTTTCAACACATACATGCTTTAACAACAAAGAACAACAGCATTAAATGCTGACTTATGTGTATTGTACACAAATGCACATAAGTGAATCAAACTGATCCTACATATTTTATGCTTTTCATGTGTAAACAGTCAGGACACAGCTCAGTGCCCATTAAAAAAAATAATGTGACAGATTCTGTACTTTTGTCTCATGTTCATCTTTTAATGTTTAGACATTTCTTGACTCCACAACAAACAGAAGAATACTTATGAAGGGCACTTCTACAGTATGTGTAAAACTGCAACATACACCAACAGTACAGAAAAAGAATACAAGCACAGAATAGACAAGCATTTCAAATTAACAAATTAACTTTAGTCTCAATGTTGATGTAGCTTGTAGCTGAAACATCAGACAAGTAAACTGACAACAGTTTTGTATATGTATAAAGTTGGAATCTCCTAAGATGGTCTGAGGACATTGACAGTTTACACTATAACAAAACTCATGTTTTCTTACGTTGTCATGTCACGTGTGTTTTGTGAGAATCACTTACATCATACAGTACATTAAACAGCGAATCAGACGTCAATCATCGAATTCATGGATCATGGATTTTCTTCAATCTGTGCTACAGTGTTTCTGGAGGTTGCACGCGTTTAACTGTGTCTGACGACGAACAGGTCGGCGGTCGCGCGTATGTAATGGCGGGTACATGTGTGAAGTTTTGATTTTAGTTAAAAGATTGGTAAATTAATTTCCACGTCACCCAACACTGGTTATATTCTGCGTGTTTCTACATAGGTTACGAGTAAAACAGCTTCGGACGATTCCGTGTTTGAAGCGATCTGAACAATTCATTCAAACTGATTCGCGAACCACTTTAAAACATTTGGCCCATTCGCTTTGTAAAGAGTCGACTCAAAAGACTCATTTATTTGCAACACTTTGTAATGAAAACGACTCAAATGATTCATTAATCCGCGAATGCGCCAGAAACACAAGATAGCAATTTAAAAATAAAATACAAATTTCGTAATTAATTAAAATACCGATGCCAAACGATCACTGCTACGCGAGGACGCGAAACTGACGTCTTTACAAACTAATACGTTTACAATGTATTACATTGATGAAAAAGGGAATTAAACTTGTCGTGCCATATATCACTGAAATAAAAGAAAGGGATTAAAATATGTCTGAATCATATAATTCCTACCTGTATGTGAAAATGCACGTTCTCCAGAGAGCTCGCGTTGATTCAAGCATTCAGAATATAAAATCCATTTGCAGTTTTGCGTCCGAAACCGCATACTGTATAGTGAATAAGATGAAGTTTACGATTCTAAAAATATGTATCCAGGAATCTGTCCATATACGATACGAAGATTGGGTGGCAGCCGAGGTTACTGAGTCCTCCACGGGCTCGCAGCAGAGTCTGAGGGTGTCGCCTCTTCTCCGGGCTGCTTTCTCTTCCTCAGCTCTTCGCTGTATTGTGGCTCTTAAAGGAACACCGATTCTCTGAAAAGCTCTTTTAAATTCCATTTTGCCATTTTAACATTAAAACTACATCCCGCCATTGTTATTCAAACTTTTCCACGGAGCAATAGCCTGTTAGCTTAGCTTCTAAAGATGGCTGCCGCTATCTTTACATTCTGTCTAAAAAACACGTTTGAACGTAAAGGCTGCCCTCTACTGGTAAAGGCTAATGACATTTTTTATTTTTTACACAGGTTTTAATTGGACATTTTAAAGTGAAAATAACATAATATAGACATGTTACTGCAATGTTTTTTTATCTTAGGCATCTTCACATTGGAGTAAAGAGTTCATATAAAATTTTTGGTTAATAAATGTTACAGACATATTGAGATTTGAACTACTTCCTGTTTTGGCGGCGTTGACGCACATTTAGTTTGGGCTGTGGCGCGCAAACGCTTCCGAAAATCAAAAATCCTTCTAGTAACTTTTGTGAGGCTCGGTCCAAGGATCGCGTACGTGGAATTTCATGAAGTTTGGACAAAATTTGTGACCTGTGAAACTTTTTTAAGGTTTTGTGTTCTTTCCAATATGGCGGCCGAACGACATGGATCTGTGACTTTATCCTCTCAAGCAACTTACACCGGTACTGCCCGAACATTTTAAAGTTTGAACGGTGTCTCTGCGTCAAACGGTCTGGTCGGTAGAGCTGACACAAAAAATCTACCCGGGAATAATAATAACTAGAAAATGCATTTCGGGACGAACTGCAAAAGTGTGCTTGCTCTGGTGCCGCCGATTTAGTTTGTGCATCCTCACATTGGAGTCCCAAGTTCATGTACAAAGTTTGGTTTCAATACGTAAAAGCGTTCCTGAGATATAAACTACTTCCTGTTTGGCAGCGTAAAATTTTAGGAAAAAAATGGTTCTTTTGATGTTGTGCATCCTCACATTGGAGACCGAAATTCATGTACAAAGTTTGGTTTCAATACGTGAAATCATTCCTGAGATATAAACTACTTCCTGTTTTGGCGGCGTCCACGCACATTTAGTTTGGCCTGTGACGGGCAAACGCTTCCGAAAATCAAAAATCCTTCTAGTAACTTTTGTGAGGCTTGGTCCAAGGATCGTGTACGTGGAATTTCGTGAAGTTTGGACAAAATTTGTGACCTGTGAAACTTTAAGGTTTCCAATATGGCGGACGAACGACATGGATCTGTGACTTCATCTTCTCAAGCAACTTACACCGGAACTGCCCGAACATTTTAAAAACACACACACACACACAAACACACACACACACACACACACACACAGAAATGTATACAGACTTGTAACAACTGTTTCTCTAAAATTTACCATAAAAAAAAATATTTCACTCAGTGATTGACAGCATAATGCAATCAATCGTGTTCCCGTTCAACAGTAACTAAGCATCAGGGACGTGCACAGGAATTTTAAGGGGCAGTTGCTCTAACCTAAAAAAAAGGGCACCTCCCTCCACAAAAAAATGCTACATCCAGACATGTTCGTATTTTGAATTTTAAAACTGCATAACAACATAAGTTATGCGTTACTGGAGAGCAGGGAGACAGTTCTGTCTTTAAACTGTCTCCCTGCTTTTATTACTCAAAACTAAACTGACTCGATGGCGAAAGGTCGGAAGACCAAATCATATCCACCGAGGAAATGTTTTTCGTGTTGTTACAGTAACACTTTGTTTACAGTTTTGCGCTGCTCAGCCTGGATTACAACACAATGCGTCCGATTCGCGAACTGACTCCTTTGAACGGATTCCTTTGAATGAACGGTTGAAACAACAGATCTGTCCCAACACTAAACTCACAAGACGTCACTGTCAGCACAATCAGTCACTTATAGCGCCTCAGAAAGGAGAATGTAAATCTGTTTAGAAAGATTTGCCCTAAATAACAGTCTCAACTAAAAAACATAGACATTTATTACTATGTTAACTTTATGATGAATAAATATTTTATCAGGTCTACCAAATAAGGATTTTATCCTACAAAGCAATAAAAGCCATGGTAAAAAACTGATCAAAGATGATGACAGAAGAGTGTCAGGTAATATCTGTGTCTGATAAATGCATGGTGCAGAGGAGGTTGTAAAACTCTTCAGAAAGACCAGTCATAATTTTTTTAAAAGACTTTGACTTAAATAGTGACATTTTTACATTTAAAATATCTGCTAATGATGAGAACATTTTGATAATTATGTACATATAGAAAATCGGCCTAACATATCGGCCATCAGCTGCCCTGATTTCTAAATATCGGCATTGGCCAGAGAAAAAGGCTAAGCCATATCGGTCGACCTCTACGTGAAAGCATTCCTGACACACACACGCACGCACGCACGCACACACACACACACAGAAATGTATACAGGCTTGTAACCAGGGGTGTTTCCAGCATTGAAGGACATCCGGGGTTTAGCACAGACCATTTTATGTAAATACAGGGATCACAAGCCTAGATAACCCGCTCTAGCTAGCCTAGAACCAACTATAACAGCTATGCTGCACATGTTCAGTGTTTTCTTATTAAATTTTTTTAGAATTGTAATTTAAACTAGATAGGTACATTTCCTGAAGAAAATGTGAGTGGTGCTTGCCGTGGCAAAATTCTGGGGAACATATATGATTATACTCCAAGCCAAAAGTAAAACGATCCAACTCCTGTGTCTCTACGATGTTCTGATGCAAAGATATTAGGCTTTGTTTACTCTGTTGCTAGGGTACTGTATTTGGTTGCTAGGGAAAAAATTGGCATCCCATAGAGATTACACTCTGAGTCACGAGTCAAACAGTCCAACCCTCGTGTCTCTACGATGTTCTGATGCTGAGATATAAGGCTTTGTTTACTCTGTTGCTAGGGTACTGTATTTGGTTGCTATGGAAAAAATTGGCATCCCATAGTGATTACACACTGAGTCACGAGTCAAACGGTCCAACCGCCGTGTCTCTACGATGTTCTGATGCGGAGATATAAGGCTTTGTTTATTCGGTTGCTAGGGTAGTGTATTTGGTTGCTAGGGAGAAAATTGCCATCCCATAATGATTACACTCTGAGTCACGAGTCAAACGGTCCAACCCCCGTGTCTCTACGATGTTCTGATGCGGAGATATAAGGCTTTGTTTACTCTGTTGCTAGGGTACTGTATTTGGTTGCTAGGGAAAAAATTGGCATCCCATAATGATTACACTCCGAGTCACGAGTCAAACGGTCTAACCCCCGTGTCTCTACGATGTTCTGATGCGGAGATATAAGGCTTTGTTTACTCTGTTGCTAGGGTACTGTATTTGGTTGCTAGGGAAAAAATTGGCATCCCATAATGATTACACTCCGAGTCACGAGTCAAACGGTCCAACCCCTGTGTTTCTACGATGTTCTGATGTGGAGATATAAGGCTTTGTTTACTCTGTTGCTAGGGTACTGTATTTGGTTGCTAGGGAAAAAATTGGCATCCCATAATGATTACACACCGAGTCACGAGTCATACGGTCCAACCCCCGTGTCTCTACGACGTTCTGATGCGGAGATATAAGGCTTTGTTTACTCTGTTGCTAGGGTACTGTATTTGGTTGCTAGGGAAAAAATTGGCATCCCATAATGATTACACTCTGAGTCATTAGTCATACGGTCCAACCCCCGTGTCTCTACGACGTTCTGATGCGGAGATATAAGGCTTTGTTTACTCTGTTGCTAGGGTACTGTATTTGGTTGCTAGGGAAAAAAATGACATCCCTTAGTGATTACACGCCGAGTCACGAGTCAAACGGTCCAACCCCTGTGTCTCTACGATGTTCGGATGCCGAGATATAACTGTTTGAATTTTATGTTGCTAGGGTGCTCAAAAGTGGTTGCTAGGGGCGTGGCTTAATATTTATGTAAGGATACCGAGAAACTGATTGGATGCCTGAGTAAAATGAGCCCACCCCCATGTCTCTATGACACTGTGGTGCAAAGATATCCATCTGGGCATTTTATAATGGCAGTCTATGGGAGATGTTGCTAGGGTGCCCAAAATTGTTGCTAGGGGCGTGGCTTAATAGTTCTGGGATGATCCTGAGAGACTGATTGGATGCCCGAATAAAATGAGCCCACCCACTTATCTCTACGACACTGTAAAGCAAAGATATCCCATCTGGAACTGTTTTATTCCCTAATATGGGCATGTTTCCTGCCCCATTATAAGTCAATGGGAATTTTCGGGTGCCTCTTACACCCCAGGGGTACAACTCACACCCCAATGTGATGTATGTTCTTACAGAGCCTACCACCCTCTTCAAATGTTGTAACCCACACGTTTCTACAAAATCCTTGAGCGGAGCTATGACCCATCAAAGTTGGGCGCAATGTTAAGTCAATGGGATTTTTTGGGTGGTTTTTCGCCCCCCTTTCGAAAATCTTGCACCCGATCGCTTATAAAAGTCATAGCAGACGTGTCCTCAATAAGCCGGTCGTTTTGAGCCCTGTTTCATTGGTCTACGACAAACCGTGTGGGACGAGTTACGCGCCGAAAAAGTGTCCAGATATAAGAATAAATAAATAATAATAAGTATGGGGAATAATAATAGTGATGCCTTGCATAAATGCAAGCACCACTAATAATTTTAATTTTTGGGTGAACAATCCCTTTAAAGTGTCCTATTTTCACACACTAGTTTTGTACATAATATACCAAAAATTCTTCTTTAGTACTTAAGATAATCTTAAAAACATGAGACTTAATGTAGGCCAGAGTTCACGTCACCAAAAGCAGCAGATGTAAGCTGCATTTTATTGATCATAAGCTCATTTTTAAAATAAGCGATAGGAAAGAGCGACAGCAGCACTGATAGCCTAATATCATTGCATTTCTTTACTATTTATGAATATGATTGTGTGTTGAGCGTCTACGACAGGGCTATTCAATTAGTTTGTCATGGGGGCCAGAGATACATCAGTGATGATGACTACATATACATTTAAACATTCTCATGTTGTATTTTGAAACTGCATAACAACAAAATCAGTGCATTGTACAATATACTTTTTCTACAAACATGTATTTTCAAACTGCATACAACAAAACTTGTGCATTGTAATATGACCAAGTAGGCTTTATCTACATCCAGACGTTCGTATTTTGTATTTTAAAACTGCATAACAACATAAGTGCATTGTAAGATACCCGAGTAAGCTTTATTCTTCATTTAAAGGGGTAAATAAGAGCCATATCACACTCATTGAGAATTTAACTTATTTACTCACTTAAGTACACATAACCAAAAGTTTATAATATGGAACATAACATTGTTTTATGCACTTTTTGGCAATGCTAATTATTTCACGACCTCTATTTAAACTACAACCGCCATCTTAATAACTGGCAAACATTAAGCTAGCTTCTAATAAGAGAAATTATACTTTTAGATTTCATCAGGGCAGTAAAATCAGGTGTATGTTTGTCAGCGCGATACGCATGCAGTGGTGCAGGTGCTGGGCTGTGAGCGATGGGCGATTAACTTACACGTTTAAATTGCATTCTTGTGTGAGAACGATGACTCGCATAATATTTGAGCCTTTGTCTGCTTTGAACTTCGGAGAAACGCCAGGATCTTTTATCTAGTTCACAAAAATCGTTTCCTTTATTAAGACATCTAATGTCATTGTGATCGTTGAGCCGACATATCAGACAACAACTGTCGGAAGAGGAGTTGTTGTAAGCTGGAAATACAATAAATAAAGTTAAAACAGCCATAGAGTCCGTGGTCTCTGCATCTTGACGCGGGCAGACCAAAGCGCGAATACACGTGAAGGGGTGACTCGCGCTCTGCATCTCATGCAACAACATATGCACGCGCATCAAGATTGCGACCCTGTCCTCTTGCTTTCCATGTGAAATCAATGCTTCGCTGAGTGATTGACAGCATAATGATTGACAGCATAATGCAATCGATCGTGTTCCCGTTAGTTAAGCATACGATGATATATAACTTTCTTATCTGAAGATTATGTAAATATACGCAGTCTTCTAGCTGTGGCAAGCTGTGTTTTAATGTATCATACATTTCTCAAAGTCATGACTGTTTACGTTAAATACACTTGGCATAACATGCATGATTTAAGGTAAAGTGACACTTTTTCGCGTCAATTCACAATCATTTAAACCATGCAGCTGTTATAGAGCCGATGCCAAACGATCACTGCTACGCGAGGACGCGAAATTGACGTCTTTACAAACTAATACGTTTACAATGTATTACATTGATGAAAAACGGAATTAAACTTGTCATGTTATATATTACTGAAATAAAAGAAAGGGTTTTACGTCTGAATCCCCGAAACATTCCTACCTGTACTGCACGTTCTCCAGAGAGCTCGCGTTGATTCACGCCTTCAGAATATAACATCCATTTGCAGTTTTGTACACAAATGTATATGAGAAATATTAATATTCCATTGGATTTAGTATCAAATAATCCTCAGTATATATAGTTTTCAATAGGCACGGACTAAGTTTCGGTCTAGTCACGTGTGAAGGCAAGGCAATTAAACACGCTTGGGCTGCCCTCTAGTGGTAAAAGCTATATGACATTTTTATTTTTATATAGGATTTTATTGGACATTTTAAAGTGAAAATAACATAATATAGACATGTTACTGCAATGTTTTTTTATCTTGGCCATGTTCACATTGGAGTTCCGAGTTCATATTAAAAAAATTATAAAGATATGTTACAGACAATCTGAGATATGAACTACTTCCTGTTTGGGGACTACGCCATAGGTATATTTTGACCTGTTTTGGGCAAATGCTTCCGAAAATCAAAAATCCTTCTAGTAACTTTTGTGAGGCTTGGTCCAAGGATCGTGTACGTGGAATTTCTTGAAGTTTGGACAAAATTTGTGACCTGTGAAACTTTTTAAAGGTTTTGTGTTCTATCCAATATGGTGGCCGAACGACATGGATCTGTGACTTCATCTTCTCAAGCAACTTACACCGGTACTGCCCGAACATTTTAAAGTTTGAACGGTGTCTCTGCGTCAAACGGTCTGGTCGCTAGAGCTGGCCAAAAAAATCTACCCGGGAAAAATAATAAAAATAATAATAATAAAACTTAAGAAGAACAATAAGTGTGCTTTTGCAAGCACACTTAATAATAAAACTTAAGAAGAACAATAAGTGTGCTTTTGCAAGCACACTTAATTATTATTGAGTCTCTTGGACATAAATGAGGACTGATTATGAGACGTTAGAAGGTGCAAAGAGCTGCTTCACCTGTAGCCTTGTAAGTAAATAAATGCTTTGCTTTAAAAAAATGCATCTATTTTTAAATGTTTTTTAAATGCTACCTTACGGATTTATTGTATATGATGACTCTGTACCTGTGGATATGGTGAGATGAGAAACATTTTTAAGTAATGCTTTGTAAAAATTTCATGGCGCTGTCCGAGTGCTAAAACCTGTGCTCTCCACACAAAACACCCCCATTACTCATTAGGAGAATAGGAACAACTCTTTTCGAACGTGCGCTTGGTGCATAAACCATTTTTCCCATCCTTAAATTAGCAAAAGTGGAATCGGACATGCCTGTTTAGACTGTGCGCAATGCCCGTTTAGACAATGTGCTTAGATTGTTAAAATAGGACCCTAGATGTGACTGATGCACTCAAAATCACTCTCATTATATTTATCTTTTGTCATGTCTACTAAAACAAAGTGTAATCGTACGGCTCAAGGTGGCGAAAACGGTGAAGCAGTTCCCGTGATGATACTGGTGGAATATCGCATGGCTGAAAAATCCTCTCGCCCAATCAGATTCCAGAACCAGAAAGAACTGTTATATAACCTGGAAACATTTATTGATGATACAATTAAGTATGCTGTAAGCTGTACAGTATCTTTCTTGCTTGTTATTAGGACTTGAAAGGATTAGATTTACATTTGAAAATTGTCTCCTGACTTTATGATTAAAATACAATATACTTAATAAATAATTAGATGATATGAAACTGAACCCCAACATGTACAGTAAGTGCTCATATTAAAAGAAAGAGTTTGAATGAGTGACACAGTAAATGTGCAGTTGTTGTCTGTTTTAGGTAGATTCACATAAGCAGTCGTATCCAACAGAAGATATTTTCAGAAAAGCAGATGTAGGATTAAAGCCTGTGAAATTTCAGCTCAGTTTTATGTGTTTTTGTCATGGTGTTTAAAAGGAGAATGGGAGGAGATTCAGATGAATGTAACCTCCAGAACCAATCGCTGCTCTTTAAACTTTATTGCTGTGTCTGTTAGTTTGAAAAGCTTTAGATGCTTGACATTATTTCTGTGTGATCTGACCCTTTTGGGTTGTAGGGTCACAGGTCCATGTAAGGGTTAAAAAGAATGGAGAAACACCTGGAGTGAAAGTAGAAAGAGTGAAAGTAGAAAGAGTGAAAGTTGTAAAGACTGAAAGTAGAAAGAGTGAAAGTAGAAAGAGTGAAACTTGAAAGAGTGAAACTAAAGTAGAAAGAGTGAAAGTTGGAAAGTTTTTTTTAAAGGCTCTTGACTGAGTAGCTTAAGGTTGATGACGATGTAAACACTGTAATGAGTTGATTTAAAACTAAACTAAATACAGAGGAAATGATGGCTGTTTATACATCACATTCACTACTTGCTTTCTTTTCATAAACACTCACTCATAAATAATCTCACTGGATTCATTTGAATAAAATATGGTTTGCATTTTTTCTTTAGTACTGTGCATGTTAATATCGTTATTGCTCATGTTTAAGGTTAGATACTTGTCTTTGATGTGAATATAAATGATAAATCACATCCTGCACTGCAAAAATGATTTTCAAGAAAAAAATCTGCCAATGAGGTAAGCAAATGTTTCTTGAATTTTTCTTGAATTTAAGAAAAATGTTCAAGATTTTTTGCTTACCCCATTGGCAGATTTTTTTAAAAAATCACTTACATTTGATATTTTTGGTCTAAAAACTAGACTTATTTTCTTGGGTAGTTTTGCTCATCAAGAAAAAGCATCTTAATTTAAGAATTTTTAGATATTTTTACTGAAAACAAGACAAAAATACTTATATATCATTTTTTGCAGTGTGCGAGTTGTTCAGGACATGTGTGCTGTTTCTTTTCTAATCTCAAGCACTGCATTTCCAAAACACCTTAAGCTGAAATTTTGGAGAATTGTCATTGGTCGTATATCTGTTGTTGGCACATTTATTTGAAAGCTGTGACTTTACTATCAATAAAAACCTTCAACATCATACAAAGAACTTAAAGGAATCAATGAAGAGAAATATTACATCATTTTTCTGAACTTTTAGACCAGTTAAACTATTAGCCCAATTAATGTAATACAATGCCAAAAAGGAAGAACATGAAGACTTAATGGTTAGAGATTATAGGCCATTACTTATTTAAACTAATAGTTTTCAGTTGATCTCAGTGATGTAGGGACAAAGACATGGAAGCATTATTAAACGAATCTAATTAACTGGACATGCTCTCTGTCCATTAGGAAACTTAATCGACTTTATTTGCCGAGGGCTACATTTCTCTAAAACACTGTAGTACATAAACGGCACGCTTCACATTTAAGTGTCCTGACACATGATTGAAGCGCTGTCTGGATGCTGATGTGTAGGTGGATGAAAACTGAGATTTCTTTCTTCAGCATCACATGTGTTCAGTCGCTGGAGATGTGTGGAGGCTGTACAGACGTTCAGAATGAGATTTAAATGAGTTTTCCCACGCTGTGTGTGTGTGTGGAGGAGACCCAGACTCTGGCCTCTGTCCACCGGCCACAAATTACACATCTCCAGTCTCCAGATATGAGGTCATCTCCGCTTGAATCCACAGACTAAAAGCTGATTTTTTTAATATACTTCAAGTAAAAGACTTTATTTTAGGAGTTTGAATCACAGAAGGGGAATACAGTCAGCAGTACAGATGGTAATGGTAAAGAAAGTGTCTTTAACAATATCATTACTAATGTTAAATAATATGCAGCAGTATATTCTAGTTTAACAGCAATAGATGGTTTTGTCTGACAGAATATACTAAAAACAAACTGCTGTAGAATATAATACAACTCAATTTTGTTTAAAAGTGCCGTAGAATGTAAATCTCAAGCGCGATTATTTCCTTCTTCTTATGTAAACCTTAACAGACCAATCTCAATATAACACCAACTGTGATGTTACAGTCTAAATGAACGCCCCCAACATTACACGCCCCCAATTAATTACAATGTTGTTATAATGCTAAAAACAAAGTTGTGACTGCTGAGTTAGTGCTAACTACCATATAGTTATTGTTTTTAACATTATAACAACATTGTAATAAATGGGGGGCGTGTAGTTAGCGCTATATGCTAGTTAATGCTATATGCTACAAACAAAAAACAAAAAACACAAACTTACCACTCAGAAACGTCCATTAACAATCTCTTAACAATAGATTATTTCTCAAAATCTGTATCTTCATCTGATACAGACTCAAACATGTGTTTACACACACACAGAGCTACTGAAGGAGAAACAGCCAATCAGAGCAGAGCTCAACATTATTATTCATGACTCTTTCAAATAAGGTAATAATAGACCATTTCATTCTAAAGACAAATCTAAAGACCTTTTATAATGAACCGTTATGTTTTTATTACCTTAGAAGAGACGTTTTTATCTACATACACCGAGGGTCCCCTTACATGGAAGTCGCCATTTTAATGGACAAACCTTTTTACTAAATTGTCTCCGACGATGAAATGATTGTGGCTATCGTAGCTTCTTTATGCATTTCAAAAGCGAGGGTTGGACAGTGGACTGAGCCATTGGTTGCAATTCGCAACCTCACCACTAGATGCCGCTAAAATGTACACACTGCACCTTTAATAAAGCCACAAACCTTCTGTATTTTAATTTAACGAAGAACATTAAAGTCACCTATTGCAGACTGTACATTGTAAAATGCATAAAAATGGGTGTTTGTTATTAAATTATATACACTATAGTTTACATGTTAGTATTATAACAGATGACTGACTGTATTTATAGGCAATGTGTTGACTTCATTTTAATCGTAGAGTGTGTAGATAACTTTAATATCATTTTTAAAGAACATTTTACCTACTCATAGGAGATGTTTAATCTTGAATGATTTGTGCTCTTGTTTTTGTAGAGACAGAATCTCACCCTGACCAGAGAGCTTTAAGATCGAGTCCTGTTGATGAGCAGAATCATGTCTTCAGGAGATCTGATGTTCAGATGTTTGATTCTGGCCACCCTGATGACTGTAAATTACGCCGGGATTGTAAAGAAGATGATCAGACACAGACGAGAAGCTCCAGTGATTCCTGGCACGCACAACGTAACCCTTACAAACCCATCCCAGCCTGTGGTGTTTAACCACGTTTATAACATTAAAGTCCCGGGTAGCTCTTTGTGTTCAGTGGATTTGGACACGCCGGGTGGTTCGGATCTTGAACAAAGAGATGCTCCGTCCGGTTCAGAGGTGACGGAGCACACGACAGATGAGCAAAACCAGATCGTATTCACTCATCGCATCAACATCCCCAAGCAGGCCTGTGGCTGTAAAGATGCACAGCTGGATCTGAAGGACCTTCTGAATCGACTGGAGATGTTGGAGGGTGAAGTGTCGACGCTCAGAGAGCAATGCAGTGCAGAAACCACCTGCTGCAGCGCACAGGCCACAGGTAAACATCAGCTTACTCCAATCCTGTGCATCTGTTTTGTCTCCTACTGATGTTTCTATCATGATATAGCATCAGTAGATAACAATACTGCATTTATGATAATATAATGATATGTAACGTATGACTCCCATGTATCTTCAAGGTTCAATAGGAGTGAAACCGTACTGCAACGGCCACGGAAACTACAGCACTGAAACCTGTGCATGCATCTGTGAGCCGGGTTGGAAAGGTCCAAACTGTACGATTCCCGACTGTCCCGGAGACTGTAATGACCAGGGCCAGTGTGTAGACGGAAGGTGCGCGTGTTTCGATGGCTTTACAGGTGTGGACTGCAGCGTGAAGATCTGTCCCGTTGACTGCGCTGAGAACGGACGGTGCGTTAATGGGGTTTGTGTTTGCAACGAGGGTTTCTCAGGTGAAGACTGCTCAGAGTCGGACTGTCTGAACAACTGTCTGGGCCGCGGTCGCTGTGTGGACGGCGAGTGCCTATGTGACGAGCCCTGGACCGGCTTCGACTGTACTGAGCTCATCTGTCCTAATGACTGTTACGACCGTGGACGCTGCGTCAACGGGACCTGTTACTGTGACACAGGCTTCACCGGAGAGGACTGCGGTGCGTTCACCTGTACCAGCGACTGCTCCGGTCGGGGTTTCTGCATCGATGGGCGTTGCGTGTGCGATGCCGGATACACGGGCGATGACTGCTCAGAGTTGACCTGTCCGAACAATTGCAATGAAAGAGGACGGTGCGTCAATGGGATGTGTATATGTGACACGGGTTACCGCGGTGAGGACTGCAGTAAACTCTCCTGCCCAAACAACTGTAACGGCAGAGGTCGCTGCGTCGAGGGCCGCTGCGAATGCGAAGTCGGTTTTCAGGGCCACGACTGTTCCGAGTTCAGCTGCCCCAATAACTGCAACGACCGTGGTCGTTGTGTCAACGGTCAGTGCGTGTGTGACGAAGGCTTTGCCGGCGAGGACTGCAGCGTCACGACCTGCCCATCAAACTGTTACGGACGAGGTCGGTGCGTGGACGGGAGGTGCGTTTGCTATCCAGACTTCACTGGAGAAGACTGCAGTGAACAGAGCTGCCCAAGCAACTGCCTGAACCGCGGGCGCTGTGTCGCAGGTCAGTGCGTCTGTGATGAAGGTTTCACTGGAGAAGACTGCGGTCAGATGAAATGTCCGAACGATTGTCTCGGCCGTGGGGAGTGTGTGGAGGGCCGCTGCGTGTGTCCGGATGGGTTTGAGGGTCAGGACTGCTCCGTTTCCATCTGCCCTGGAAACTGCAATGATCACGGGCGCTGTGTCCGTGGGAAATGTGTGTGTGATGAGGGTTTCACCGGAGATGCCTGCAGTGAAAGAAGCTGTCCGAATAACTGCGGTGATGTCGGTCTGTGTGTGGATGGTCGCTGTGTCTGTGATGAAGGCTACATTGGAGAGGATTGCTCTGAAGGTGACACTCTTTATTTTTAAAAGCACTGTTGACTCATTTTTTTGCTTTAATGTTCATACATGAAAGATTGTGTCTCACATTTGTGCAGTGTGTGCATGAATGTCTTCAGTTTATTTGCTGGAAATCAAGAGGAACTACATTTATAAATGGTGCATCAAGTTCACTTTAGACCCAAAAAGTTTTGATTTAGTTGACGTCAAATCTAATTTGAATGAATGAGTAGAACAATGTTTAAAGATTTTTCTACAATAATCAGTACATGACTACCACCACCAGATGTGCGTATGTGAAGTCCATTAGCTTTATGTTTATAGTGCTGGAGGTCAAGCAGACTGTGTTAAACAATTAAAGTCAAAATATCCGAAATGCCCATTAATAACAGTTTACTTAAATGGTTCCCAGGGGTTAAATGGTTGAGAATTTATTCTAATTTCTCATCAGAGATCAGTCGATAACTGATGCTAATAAAGATTAATCTGTTTCTCAGTCTCTCCCCCGAAGGATCTGAGCGTCTCCGATGTCTCTGCGGAGAAACTGAACCTCACGTGGAAGAATGAGATGCTGGTGATGGAGTATTTGATCACTTACATCCCGACGTCACCGGGTGGCCTGCAGATGGATTTCCGTGTGCCCGGAGATCAAACGTCAGCCACCGTGTCTGAACTGGAACCTGGGATTGAATATCTGATCAATGTTTACGCTGTCCTCAACAATAAGAAGAGCGTTCCAGTCAGCGCCCGGGTGGCCACGCGTATGTACACACACATTTACACAACTCCAAATAAATAACATTTAATTATGGATATGGATGCAATTATTTATGATAATCAGGTGTGCTTGACTTTTGTAAAGTTTAAATATACATGGTGCGGTGCTAAAGTAGCACAGATAGTATCTGGTTAAGATGTATTATGGGTAGTTAGGAATAAAACATTCATATTTAATACATTTATCTTTGAAAATTGCTTTAAATGTTGTTTTGTGAATGCCATACTGCTACAAACTTATTTGTGCTTATTTCTGTGCAGATCTACCAAAACCTGAAGGTCTGATGTTTAAATCTGTCAGGGAAACATCAGTGGAAGTTTCATGGGATAAGTTGGACTTCCCGTTTGACGGATGGGAGCTGATAGTTCGCAACACAGTAAGTGCTGCATCTCCTAAATAAAATGACCAAAGCAGTTCAAAACTACATAGACAGAAACTAGTTATATTATGAATGTGCTATAAATCAAAGCTCCAACAAGTGTGTACTTAAACCGGTGTTCTAATTGAGGTGGGGCAGGGATGGTCCTGTACCATAAAGCATTAAAATATAAATTTTGGGGTCCCCTGGTTTTTAATAAATTAAAATACTACATGAATTTATAATTCTTGTGCTGCGCTGCCACAAAGGTGCGCAAGGCAGGAAATTATTTAAACGGGATGATGGCGGGAAAGGATGGTAAAATATGTGAGAATCCTGGGAAAAACGGGAAGGTTGAAAGTTATGGCCTAAAGCTACTGCCATGATGGCCGCCCCATGCCAGGAGGTAAATGGTAAATGGAATGCATTTTATATAGCGCTTTTAACAGACCTATGGCCATCCAAAGGGCTTTACAATTTGCCTCATATTCACCCATTCAGTCACTCCTTCATAGACAGACAGCGGTGTCAGCCATGCAAGGTGCCATCCAGCTCGTCCGGAGCAGCTGGAGTTAGGTGTCTTGCTCAAGGACACCTTGACACTTGGCCAGGTGGAGTCGGAGATTAAACCACCAATCTTCCGGTTTGTAGACAACCTACATGAACCACCTAGCCACTGCCACCCCAAGATGGCCGCCACCATGCCTGAAGCCACAGCCAAGATGGCCTCCGCCATGCCAGAAGCTACAGCCAAGATGGTTGCCGCCATGTCTGAACCAGTCCCCAAGATGGCCGCCGCTATGTCTGAAACTGTTCCCAAGATGGCTGCTCCCTTAAGTATTTTTGGGGGTAGAGTAAAAGGGATGAAGCCAAGAACAACGGCCCAGGCCTGCAACTGCTCCAAGGCCCAGGCCACCCATTGTTCCACGGCCCAGGCCCGTCCATATTTTGGACTTCAACGTTAAACACATCTTACTTACGAAATGACGACAACCCTATAATGATGGAGGCTTGGCCAGGGGGGTGGGGCTTAGCTAGGGGACCCCCTTGCTTAAACACAGTTAAATAACTGAATGTGGTCTGAGCTGATGGTGTAGTGGGCAGTGCTCCGACATGTGGTGCTTTCGCATTTTTGGCAACCCAAGTTCGATTTCCAGGCTCGAGGTCATTTGCCGATCCCATACACCTCTCTCCTCCCTCTTCTTTCCTGGCCTCTCCTCAATCACTGTTTAATAAAGGCAAACAATATCTTTAAAAAATAAATAAAACCTAACTGTGAAACTGCTGGTAAAGTTTATCTGTAAACCAGCTGGTTGATGATGATGATAATGTCAGTCTGTAAATGTTTCCCTCGGGTCAGAAGGTTTACTGTGGCATGAAGTTCATAGATGTCTCCTGTGTAATGTTTCAGAGGTCATTTGTGTCTGATCTGATCATTTCGGGTTCAGTAACACTGATCTTAACTCCATTTTTTTCATCTGAATCATTAAGAAGCCATTAAAATGAAGCATTCTTGACCTACATTGGGATTCATATTAATGTTTGCATTTATTAACTTCTGCTCACTAAACCAGTGTCCAGCAGTCTTATAACATTTACATGCATGACGGGAAGTTTTCTGATGGTCAATAATGAAAGCATGAAGTACAAACACAGTCCAGTACAACAGCTGAGGTGACACTGATGTACACTAATGATGTGTGTTGTGTTACTGCCACACACGTTGGTTTATATGATATGACAACAGTCAGGAGGAAAGCTCTAGGTTTCTTTTACAAGAACTCATAATTACTGGTTTAAACAACATGTGAATGGTTTTACAGTAAGTGTTAAACTGGTTATTATGGTGGTTGAATTCACCATTAGCACCCCACATTGTTAATGTAGAGTCATTAAAAATGTAATATTGAAACAAAGTGTTTAAATGCTTGACCGTTAGTAAACTGACATATTTATTATTTATTTGTATTGAATTTCAGGGCTCAGTATTAAAAACAACTAATAAAAACTTATTATTGAACTATTAAAAGAATGAATGATTACATTCATGTGTTTATGTTTCTTTTGTTTTTCTCAACAATAGAAAGAAGAAAATGGGAAAGTTGTGAACAGTCTTAACCCTTCAGAGAACAGTTTTGAGCAAACGGGTCTGGGTCCAGGACAGAAGTATGAAGTGACGCTGGGAATTATAAAGAACAACACACGAGGACCACAGACCAACGCTACTGTACACACAAGTAATGTGCTGATCTCAGATCATTTCTTTATGTTACATACATGCTAAAGGGGTTTTATTACCTTCATATGTGTCTGTTAAACTGCTCTGAAGTGTTGAAGGTCAAAGTTTAAACTTCAGGAATTTAAGGGCCTGTTAATGGGAAGAGCCGTCATTTATAAAGACTTTCTCTCGCTCGGACAGAATCAGTGAGAGATCTGAAAGGCAAAACTATGTCGCTGATCTGACATTTACAGCTTTTGTACACACGAGAGTCATAAAACAAGCAGTAATGCATCTCTTGATTTCAAAAGGCTCTTGACCTCTCGCAGTGTTTTTCCTGCCTGTGAAATGCTCAGATTTCTGGATTTAAAGAGATCTGTTGTGTTTCATCTATTCTCTTTAAAATATGACCCTCATCTCATTTCCTCATTGTATTTAGTAAAGAAAATGTAATGTTTTTGACTTATGATCTTCAATTAAAAGATAAAAACATTTAAACAATATCTAAAAACTTGTGTCCCAGATGAAGAAATGAAGAGAAATAAAAGCCACAGAGAAAGAAACTTACAGCAGTTGTTTGGAAAACTCTTTTCGATTTTATTTTTATTACCCTGTTGGCAAATTTCACTAAATTGAGTTAGAAAAAAATTTATTGTAAGGAAAATAATTTAAGAAATGAATAAACACATAATTTAAAGCAACACTATGTAGTTTCCGTGTAAAAATGACTTGCAGCTAACCCATGTGGTTGAAAAGCGCAACAGTGCCTGGTCTCAGACAGTCTTCTGCAGGCAGGGGGAGGGGCGGGGCTGTGTTTCCTACCCTCCATCGCCACTTTCAGAGTGTGCTTGTAGCAGCTAGGAGGCTGCTCAGGTTGCAGCAACAGTACAATTTGTCCAGTTAAAAGTTGTTCTATCACTGAAATAATTTTTGAGACATTATTTAAAGGTAAAATACTACATAGTGTTGCTTTAATGGCTGTACCTTCAGATTAAGAAATTAGTTTGTGCCACTTTTTGTTTGAATGTAAATTTGTATGTTTTAGTAGTAAAGGATTTGTTGCGTATATGAAAACTTGAACTAAATGTAATTGAAAGTATCTCTGCTGATGCTGTAGGAATCGATTCTCCGGGACAGATTGAGGTTGGAGATGTAACAGATAGTTCAGCTGTGATTTCGTGGTCCAGGCCGAAAGCAGAGGTAGACGGATTCAGGGTGTCGTACGGGCCGAGCACAGATCCATCAGCCCGGCGTGATGTCGACCTGCCGGCCATAAACACACAATACAGCCTGGAAGATCTGAAACCTGACACGGAGTACAGAGTTTCTCTCGCTTCCACGAGGGCTGATGAGACCAGTGAACCCATCTATGAGGGCTTCACCACAGGCCTGGATGCTCCTCGTGATCTTCAGCCTGTAGCTCAGACAGACAGCAGCATCTTAGTGGAATGGAAAAACAGCCGCTCATCCGTGGATGGATACCGGATTAAATACGGCCCTATCTCCGGAGGTGCTCACGGTGAAGAGATGTTCTCCAGAGGAGCAGGAGACAAAACACGAGCCACAATCACAGGTAACACCAACGTGAACAAATACATGCGGTAGTGTACGGTAACTGTAATGTACATTAGTTTAATAGTATATACAGTAGTATGTTGCATACTACAGCCCTCTTATGTACATAATAAAAGTCATTTGATTAATAGTCTGTGTGCCGTAGGCCTGAAGCCCGGGATCGAGTACGGCATTGGAGTCACAGCTGTAAAGAATGAATTAGAAAGTGAACCAGCGACCACAAATGCACTGACCGGTGAGATCATTTCCCATCATTCTCTTCAACATCTGACCAACATACAAATTTCAATTTCAATTGTGCATGAAGTTTAAGGTCAAACAGCTCGTGCCAACGCAAACCACCTTAAAAAGCATTAAAAAACTACCGTCAGGATTTACTAAAGACACGTAAGCTCTGCTAAATGGATAAATGTGAATATGAATGTACACTGAAAACCTTAATAAATGACTGAACTCATTTGATCGAGTAAACTCGTTCCCTCAATTCAATTAAGTGATGGGTCTCCTGAAAATTTGGTGGCCACATAGATTGAACTTAAATAGTTTAACTTTAAGTTTGTACAGTGCACTTAAACCATTAAGTTCACTTGGTGTTCATTAAGACTCAACTGAAATTGTAATTTACATTGTATAACAAGATGAAGTAAAATAAATTCTTGACTGACTTTGTGTCAATCAATGAATGAACTTAATTCTCCACAGAATAACACAACATTGTTCACATGTATCTTTATTATAGTGAAGAGAAATACAATGAGTTGAACAGGGTTTTCGTACAAAGTAAACACTGATCACACTTCACAAAAAATAAAAATAATTCACAACCAGTTTCAATAATACTACAAAGATGGTAAAACTCAAAGAAATTTTATTAACAACTGTTTATAGACGGTTTCATCGGACGCACGTGATACACGTCTGGATCCAAACTTTACTTTTTTTATGGTCTGACTAGTTGCTAAACTGATCTCGTCGAAAATAACAAATGTTTTGGTTTCCTAGGTAATCTATGTGTTGTTTTTTTGCTTGTTATATAAATAAACTACGTTTAAAGAACTTTGTTGTTATTTATTCTTAGCGGAGTTTACCGGAAGTTACGTGCAGCCGCTTGTTTATGTTGTTATTGCTGAAACGTCTATATATCCCATCAATAGTTATTCTTTAAACAAGTATAAATAATTTAAAAAATTCTCGTGACTTCTGTACTGATTAAGTTTTTTAGTTAAGGGTTTTTAATGAACTAACATTGTTAAAGGATTAGTCCAATTTCTTTAAAAAAAATCAGGATAATTTACTCACCACCATGTCATCCAAAATGTTGATGTCTTTCTTTGTACAGTTGAGAAAAAATTATGTTTTTTGAGGAAAACATTCAATTTTTCTCATTTTATTGGACTTAAATGGACCCCAACACTTAACACTTAACTCAACACTTTACAGTTTGTTTCAAAGGACTTTAAACGATCTCAAACGAGGCATAAGGGTCTTATCTAGTGAAACGATTGTCATTTATAGAAAAATAAAAAATATGCACTTTTAAACAACAACTTCTCGTCTTCTTCCGATCCTGTGATGCGCCAGCGCGACCTCACGTAATTGCGTAGTGACGTAGAAAAATTACGTGTTACATTAGTATCACTCACATACAACAATGTCTGAACGGTCCTCTTTTCCACACTTGTAAACACTGGAGCGTAGTTTCGCATTCGTCATCCGTGACCTCTTGACGTGATGACGTATTACGTGAGGTCGCGCTGGCGCATCACAGGACCGGAGATAGACCAGAAGTTGTGGTTTAAAAGTGCATATTTTTATGCACTTTTTTCACTAGATAAGACCCTTATGCCTCGTTTGGGATCGTTTAGAGTCCTTTGAAACTCTTTTTAAAAAAACTGTTAAGTGTTAAGTGTTGGGGTGTATTAAAATGAGACAAATCCTGTAATGTTTTCCTCAAAAAAACAAAATTTCTTCTCGACTGAACAAAGAAAGACATCAACATTTTGGATGACATGTTGGTGAGTAAATTATATGGATTTTTTTTTTTAAGAAAATTGACTAATCCTTAAAGTTATGGATCCAAAATAAACATTTTAGTTTAGTCATGATTACCTAACTTACTGTACAAACAACATTAGGGCTTTCAGTGTAAATAAGTCTGTTTAACACAGCGAGATATGTTGTGAAGTTGTTTCTGATCCACCTGCACAGATATCGACGCACCGCGAGATCTTGAGGTTCAAAGCTCAACTGAAACCAGTATGAATCTGATCTGGAAGAGACCCAGAGCAAAGATCTCCGGTTACAGCTTAACGTTCGCATCTCCTGATGGCCGTCGTGAACAGATCGACCTGCCTGCGACCACGACCTCTCACACTCTGAAAAGATTGACCCCGGGTGTTCAGTATGACGTTACCCTCGTGGCAGAACGTGGCAAAAGAAAAAGCTCACCGGTGACTCTGTCTGCATCTACAGGTGAGAAGAGTCATCTTACTTTATTCTCCTTCTTTATTCCTCTGCTTACAGGAATGGACATCAGAGATCAGGGTTGACTTCATCATTATATTTACTAACCTGTATATCATCTTTTATTTCCTTTTGTATTTATTTAACATCCACTGTTTTTACTTATGTAAAGTTTGTTTCTAGCTGTGTATCCAAATCAGCTGTAACATAACAAAGTGGAAACGTGTCCGCTTAGGACACAATTGAAGTTTTCAGCTTTAGGTTTGCAGATGATTAATTGGATGCATGTGATGTCATCTGGTCCTGATGCTGAGATTTACATCCAATGTCCTGCTCTCAGAGGCTCATCTGCTCTTCCTTCATATTTTCATGTGTTCCTGTCTTTTTCTCGTAGCATCTTTCACTTTTTATTTAGCCGAATCGGCCCCCGAACTCAGTTTTGCCAAAGACTCGGATGACAATCTCATTAGCTTCGTATTACTCGACACCTCGGAGAGCAACTTCTCGGGCAGCGGTGACCAGGAAGCAAACGACACGCTGACCGTGTCTAACATCACTTCCGATGGATTCGATCTTACGTGGGAGTCAAATAAGCTCATTGGCTTTGATAGTTACACTGTAGAACTTAAAGATTTCTCAGGGAAACGGAGCGAGGAGGTTCATCTCCAGCGGGAGGTGACCGGCACTAAAATTCGTGGCTTAAGCGCGTCCACGGAGTATCAAGTAAGACTTTACGGAATATCCAATAACCAAAGATCTTCACTACTAGAAGCTGTTGCTGTCACAGGTATAAATTCACTTGAGTTAATGTCAGTATACACTTCAGCTCATTTATTTGTTTGAAATAAGAGAACGTCTTTGCATGACATTGTGGCTCCCATCATATGGTAGAGCGCTGCATGATGATGATAAATGGTACATATCAGGGCTGGACCGTGTATGATGTAATACTTCTATTTGGTTATACTTAAAGCTGTATTTTAGCCACTGTTGCCAATTATTTTTAAGATGTGATAAATACAATCCCCTATTGTTCACAATACCAGAAGCAACCATGAAACAAATCTAACTTATCTAAATCAAACTTAGGGCCAGATTTACTTTTGCCAGCACAAACCATCATTTTGGCATTAAATAACGAATGTCGTGATTTACTAAAGACGCGCAGTGGATCATTAGCGCTGTAAAGGTGTGGTCTAGTTATTTTTGTTACTGATCTTGTTGCATGTGCAACATTTTTTGGGAGGAGATTATTTTAATGATTCAAGCAACGCGATTTGCTAATATTTGCAATTTGTGGTATTTGCGCCATATTTTAACGCAGAATAAAGCATGTCTTAACCCCCTAACTGGCACTTTCCCGTGTGCATAACACCTAAGTTTACTTCAATATTTTGCATGTAAATTTGAATCTATCACGACAGACTATATATCGTTGGAAAGGTCTAAGAATATAGTTTCATATTTCAAAAAATAATAATGCAGTGACAGTAATTTATTAATTTGTGACAAGAGTGTGCAGCAAACCCATTGACACCTAGTGGTTGTTGTTGGACAAACCACTAAAAGTGTAACACAAACCTCATTTTTTTGTGCTAATTTATGTATAAAAGATATACTTTATTGCATTATTTTTATTTATTACAATAAATGTTAACCACTATAAAAAAAAATTTATTTAATATTTTCTGTGAAAAAACTTTAAATCAAGACCAAGATTAGGCATTTTACACTTTGATGTCTATGGTGCTGAACTCAAGGGCATCAGGTGTTAGCAGATCACCTGCACCTCATCAGCTTTGCTTATTTGTGACCCTGAACTCATTTGCGCAGCTCTTAGTATATTGCGTTGGTCATCATGAAAATGAGATGTTGCGTCTGTGTTATTTAATTTGTGACTTTTTAGTAAATAACCCACAGATATTACCACTCCCATTGGCGCTTTTTGGAATTGCGCTAATTTGCCCATTTAGTAAATCTGGCCCAAAATGTTCAACTAAAACCATATATTAAAATCAGCAAATATTTAATACATATTTAGTACATTGTTCAGCCCTGCTGTGTACTGTATGTACTACTTTGACTTAAAATGATTCATGAAAGTTCTTGAAGAAATTCATAAATACACCAAAGGAACTGTGATGTGAAAATGATCTTGATATTGCTTGTGATTGTGCATGTTCATCCATCCATGCATCTTTCATCGAAAACATCTGCATGAATTCTTCAGCCTGATGTTTCTCATGTACTTCTGCTCAGGTGGACTACATGTAAACTTCAGTAGTTAATGGCTTGTCAAAGCTATTAGCAGCACACATGCAGTCAGAAGAATTCAGGTCATGCATGTAGATGTTAATTGTTCATTGGCATGCCGTGGATTGCACGTCACCTGATGCTGAGAAGCTTCAGGGAAATTCACTCAGAAGGACTTATTTAATATTTGCTCATCTCAACAGGAATCATTTTACAGTTCTTTATGAAGCTTCAGAAAATGAAATGTTAACCTCTTGTTTTTACAGCAACGCCTCTGATTCTGTCTTTGTCTTTATTCTTTGACTTTAAATGAATTGAATGTGCTTTTCTCTAGCACCAAACTCTACCTCTTATGATGCTTTAACCGTCAAAAGTGTCCCAGCAGCGCTGGCCACCGATCAGCCAGCAGTTATTACCTCCAGTCCTTTCACAGAAGACTTGAACACCGAAGCCTCAGGTGATGAACGTGAGGGTCCAATTCAGGGACTCCCAGGTGACTTAACGGTCACTAATGTAAGCAGAAATACTTTGAAGCTGTCTTGGTCGGCTCCTAAAGGAATGTTTGATAGCTTCACTATTGAGCTGAACTCCAGTTCAAAAGAGATGAAAAGCAAAATGATTGAAGTGCTTGGAGAAACCAGGGAGGTTGATATAGATGGCCTAAGCCCTGGCATGAGATATGACATTACTTTGTATGGAATGACGAAGGGCGAGAAATCTCAACCGATCAATGTTCACGTGAAGACAGGTACATCAGTCTCCAAAACCATCTGTCATCTACATTAACAACATTCACAGTATGACACATGCCATTCATTAAAGTCATCACCTGTCATCCATTATCTTTTTAGCAATTTTGCAGGCATTCATGTTTTGTGGTGTTGTGTTTTTGAGTAAAAACATTAAGTGATCAACACCGTCCATTTTTAATTGACTTAGCTGTGATGTATTACAAATCTTACTTACATTTCAATGCTGAAAACTTTTTGCCATCAAGAATTTTATTCTTGTAGTTCTGAATGTCTCTTGTGCCACAAAACACTTGCAGGATTGTCTTGTGATAATTGTTGCATGAAAGAAATAGATTTTAGGAAACCAAATTTGTGCCTTTTATTAAAAAAAATACTTTAAAATGTAGTCTTTTGTCTGATGACCCTGAAGATTGTTTTTCCACATGAATTAACCCCATGTTTCCATCCCCATGTCTTTACATTTCCTATTTCATTCAAATTTTCATTGCATTTATCTACTCCTTCTTATCCTCTTTAATGACATCAACGCCAAAGGCTCTGGCATATTTATCTTGTGTAAATTTAATTCATTCCAGTGACATTAACAATTATGATTTCTTTGTCTATCAGAGGACAAGACGCCCAGCATTAGGAGTCTGAGCATATCAGATGTATCTTGGGATAGCTTCAATGTATCCTGGACCATTGATGAAGGCCTTGACTTTCAGAGTTTTGTGATTGAAGTTGCAAATTCAGCAGGTGGTCCAGAAAGACAGAACCTGACAGTATCTGGTGATGCTCTTAGTTTGTGGATGTCTGGGCTCAGCCCCAACACATCCTATACCATAGCATTATATGGAGTGCACCAGGGCTCTGTTCTGGGCCCGGTCTACATGGAAGAGACCACAGGTACTGGATATGGGGAATCTATTTACCGCCATGTCTTGCCTTTTCTTGACCTTTTCTCTCTTTCTTACTTTGTTAATTCTAGTTGGGATCTGTGGTGTCAAGCAGGTGCTTGTGTGCTGTAAACTTTCCTTTTATCTTTTTAGCATCCTGGTTTGCATGGGACCAGTGGGAATGAATGAACACTTAACATTTTTACTAGGTTGCCTATAGTATTTGATAACATGTATAAAACATCTCATTTTAACAAACCTAATTCATCATCACCTTTTCTGTTCCAGCCACTGTGTGAGTTTCGCTTGTGTTAGGCGTCATGTTTTAATCCATTAGTTTGAATCCGTTGAACTCAAAGCTTTGCGATGTGAATCATCCAGAATCTCGACTGCATGACAGATGAGTTTACAGCACTGGGGTGAGTTTGGATCCACTGCAGTGATTGTAACATTACAATTTGAAATGTCATTTTACTGCGTTTATTCTCATCTTATCATCCATTAATACTAACTTCAAACTTCAAGGAAGTTTGTCTTTTTAAATAACATACATTTTCATAACGACTTCTGTTTTTTTTTCAATCTTAATCATGTGATTTAACAAATGCTGATTTGTTTAAAACTGCTACAGCTTCAACAAAATATGTGTTCATAAGTAAAGGTTTAAAAAAGGTGAATCTAAATGAAATAAGTGTAGCCTCACATGACCTTACAGCATTATAATATTTTCTTTTAAGCGTTATTTGTTCTAACATATGTACTAACATTTCTTCAGACTATCTAGTTAATATTTGCATCAGTTTGCAGACGGCACAGCTTGTGCTCTTGTATACTGTTAAGCATTTAAAGGTTTGATTGAATCAAACCAGACTCATTTGAATATGATGTAGGATAATAGAAACATCTTCATGCTTCTGTGTGGATTGTTTCATCTGCGCTAACACACTTGACACGATCTGACCTGTTTTGACACTACAGTGAACAAATACATGACACTATTTCAAGACTAAATCAAATGCATCTGGTTTCATTAAAGCCACAATATGTAAGATTCTTGTAATCAAATATCCAAAAACCACCAGCACAGTGTGATATAGGTCATGAAGATGTCTACTTACAAAATCCCAAAAGTTGCCAAAGATTTGTAAACACAGAAAAATACCTGTTTTTTAACAATGACTTGTCCCTTGTCTCCCTTGTAGTTATCGCCCCTTTATTGACTTAATATCCACACTATCCTCAGTTTCTGTTTGTAGAAACATGATTGGACAAATGCGAAAATGTGGTGGTTATATAGCATCTAACATGCATCTAACTAATTCATTATGATGGCATAAAATAATGTGATCATTATTTGTAAAAAAAAAATCCATGAACAGGATTAGTCAACTTCATACGCCTCCCATCGTTCCACTCTTCTTCAAAACTTCATTAAGCTTCGCCTTTGTTATGGTTTTTTGAAATAGAGACCTCTAGTGGTGAAAATCCTACATATTGTGCCTTTAATAGTATTTATTTCTCTATTGTTCGTGCCAAACTGCAGGCATATTTATTTGAAACTTAAACCTAAACATATTCTGGTTTTCTCTGACACCTTGATCATGAAATCACAATTCCTCCAGATCCCCCCCCCCCCTTTAAGTTCGTGACTAAAGTTTCTGGTCTGCGCAGACTTTACAGTGCTATCGTCCAGGCTGATATTTGCTGAACTCTTTTCTCCTGTAGATGTTTCTCCAGCCGCTGGCCGTCTGTTTGTGTCTAATGTTACGTCCGAGAGTTTCATCATATCATGGAATGACACTAGAGGAGATATTGAGAGGTTTATATTGGAGATTATAGACTCCAGCTGGCTCAGGGAGCCAGTGGAATATAATATATCATACAATACACAGTGGTATGAAATCACTGATCTCAGACCAGCCACTGATTATATAGTCTACCTGACTGGAGTATTGAAGGGACGGAGGACAGACTCCATCAGTACTGTCGCCTCCACAGGTAAATGTATCTCTCTCTTTCTCGCTCTCTCTCTCTCTGCTTTATTGCTGTTTTCTTCATGAAGATGAGAAAGAGGGGTTAGTTCACCCAAAAATCATAATTCTCTCATTTACTCACCCTTATGTCATTGAAACCCACAGATAACATAAAAACTATCATACTGTATGCCTTAAAGGTGCAGCGTGTACATTTTAGGAGAATCTTTTAATCTAATATGCATAGCTGTGTTTTCAGTGGTGTATAAAGACCTTATATAATAAATGTTTTAATAACCTTAGAATGAGCCGTTTCTATCTACATGAACAGCTTGTCCCTCTTGCATGCAAGCCGCCATTTTCCACCGACATGTTTTCTACAGTAGCCCAAAATGGACAAACGTTTTGTCACTAATATTACTGTCTCAGACAACAACATGTTTGTCCTGTGGTGGCTTCCATAGCTTCTGCCTCGATAGGGATGGGTGAGTTGCGGACTGAGTCGTTGGTTGCAATTCACAACCTCACCACTAAAATCTCCACTAAACTCTACACACTGCACCTTTAAAAAACATTATATACAGGGTTCCCACCTGTCCTTGAAATCCTTGAAAGTTTGTGAATCTGGGGGAAAAAAATCAAGGCCTTGGGAAGTTTTTGAAAATCTACATACATAGATACAGGTCATTGAAAGTGCTTGAATCTATTTTATGCAAAAAATCCATATTATTCCCTGTGTAGTGTAGGATAATATCATAAAAATTCTAGACTTTTTAAGCACACGTGTTAAACTGTTTGCTTTAAATGCTTATATCTTCTGTATGCAAATGTTGATTCATACCAAAATGCTTTTTTGTATAGTTGTGTTTGACACATGAAAACGTCTCGGGTTACGTATGTAACTGTTGTTCCCTGAGAAGGGAACAAGGCACTGCGTCTCCCTTGCCATACTTCCTGCGTCCCTGTAACGCCATCTTTGGCAATATTTCAGATAGCGATATACTTCCTGGCTCCTGCATCACCCTGTCTTTGTCGTTAAGCCTCACCATTGGTTGAATTTGATATAAACATTCAGACACACTTACTCCTGGAGGCGTCCCCAAAGTGTCACTGCAGTGACGCAGCGCGAGTTCCCTAGAAAGGGAGCTGTAACAATGTATCTTAAAAGGTAACACAATGTAACCTTGCTCTCACTTCAAATGTGTCCTTGAATTTAGTCCTTGAATTTGAAGGTATTGGACCTGGAAAGTCCTTGAAAGGTCCTTGAATTTGAAGTTAACTAAGGTGTGGGAACCCTGAATATAGTGCATGTTTTAATAAAGCTGGCAGTTTTAAATAATTTGATTGTATTCGGCTTAAAAGCTCTTTTGTATTTAGTAAGGTTATGTGGGTTTGAAGTGACACGAGGGAGAGAGAGAGTAAATGAAGACAGATGTCTAATACAGCTCGCGGTAGAAAACCATTTACTAAACAAACCGTCAACGGCTGACTTTCCTCCTCTGTAGCGACCGAGCCAGATTTGTTTGGGCTCGTTGTTTCAAACGTTACGTCAGACGCTGTGTCTCTCTCCTGGCGGACGAGAGAGAAGGCGTTTGATCATTTTATAGTCGAGGTGAGAGAGTCTGCTTTGCCCACGCAGGCGATAGGGCGAATCATACCGGCGGGCGAGCGCTCGGCGGTTCTTACGGGCCTGAAAGGAGACACGCAGTACCAAATTAAACTCTATGCCACCTCAGGTGGCTCCAACACCGCTGCCATCACATCTGTAGTAACCACAGGTACTGCAGCACACACTATACATCAACCTTATAATACAGAACGTGTTTCATTAAAAAGTGCATGAGCTCACTGCCTCAGATGTGATCCGTAGTTTTCAACAAATAACCCAAAATGTTACTTCAGTATTGACACTCCTGTTTACGTTCTCATCAGATCAGATATTTAGTTTATTAATAATAATTTACACATATTTTCTTTCATTCAGAACCTGAGCCTAAATTGGGCCCTATAGTGGTGTCCGAAACTCACCCGAGTAGCTTCACGTTGTCCTGGAGCGTCACAGCGGGTCACTTTGATGGCTTTGTTGTTCGTATCACTGACCGTGAGCAAATTTATGATGTTAAAGAGCTCAGACTGTCTGGAACTGAGAGAAACATTACCGTCTCTGGTCTTACGGACTCGACGCTCTTTGACGTAGTATTTTACGGTCTGTCTCGTGGTCGCCAAACTCCATCAGTTTCCTTCAATACCAGTACAGGTACTGTGCAACTTTTCATACTAAACCAATTAGCATTCATTTAGCAATCGTTGCCAGAAGCAGTTTCAAACAGAAGCAAACATCCCAGATATGTGTGAGTCCTGATTTTATATTATTCCCTCCTGTAAAACTCTGGGACCCATCTGACTCAGCATCATTGCCTAAAGTGGAAAACCTGACAGTTTCGGACATCACCCCGTACGGTTTTCGAGTGTCCTGGGTAGCGCGGTCCACCGAGGGCTTCCGTCATTTCCAGGTAAAAGTGTCCGACTCCGGCCATCTGCTGGAGCCACAAGAGTACATAGTGCCGGGAAATCAGAGCTTTCTGGATATTTTGGGCCTGATTACTGGCATTGGCTATGAGATCAGTGTGACCGGGGTGTCAGGGATTGGGTTACAGTCTCGTCCAATCACAACAGTGGCTGTTACAGGTACATCGCTTTGCTCTTCTAATGCTCTTTACTTCATGGGTCTCCCAGCCCGTGCTTCATTATTACTTGATCCCCAATAGCAAAATTAAATTGACTTGCATTGGCTAATGATGTTTGTTTCACTTACTAAGACTTGCAACACACATTTTGAAGAAAGCTTTGGCTGGGAATCCTTTACACAACACAGCTACCTCTTTAACACTGTATGTCTCCTATATGTTTGCCACCATCAATCAAACCTTCTGCTCTGATGTAAATGTAATGAAAGCTTTGCTGGTATCATTTCTGCAAAAAATAGCATCTACATTTATTTTGCCATATTTTAACTGTGGACACTACAATGACCAGACCCAAGAAATAGGGGCCAGATTCACAAAACATTCTTAAGACAAAGATAAATAATAAGATTATAAGATATTCTCACATATATTCTTAAGAAATTTGACTTTTTTCATGTTTAAGTGCTATAATTGGGTCCCCAGTGCTTCTATCAACCTAGAAAATGGGAAAAAGATCAACCCAGTAACTAAGTTTTGGTAAACCATTGTGATGTCAGAAGGGGATCTTATTATAATAATACCGCCCCTTAATCTGCACTATCCGACCACGGCACTGCCCTTTAGTGCCGAGATCAGCTCATTTGCATTTTAAAGTACACAAAAATAGCACATTTCTGCTCACACCTACAAAGTGGCAATTTTAACAATCAAATCAAAACATCTATCACACAAAATATTTGTAACCTTTCTTAAATTTGAATGTATTTAAAATGTCAGTATTATGTAGGGGTGTAAATCGGACTGTTCATTTCGATGCGATACAATATTGATATATTGTTATATTGATATAACGATGCAATATTTGATGATACATTAAACGCTTCTACGAAGCAATTACGATTCAATCCGACTAATTAACTAATTGGTATTTTTATATGACGTGCCTTGTTAAGCAGTTACATTTTTAATAGCTTACAAATGTAATCAAAATATATAACATGTTTAATTAAATCTTTGAATCGTTTGCACAATCTCAAATATCACCTGCCGTGCTAAACACACGCTCGTCTTCTGTCTCTTTTGTTGGCTTTGGCAGAAATGCGTACATGGACTTTATGTCAAGGAATGTAAACATACTAATATTTTATGTGTGGCATCGATGCATCGTATCGTTAGAAATATAATCAATTCATCAGTCCATATCAATGTATTGTTACACCCAGAGTATTAAGTATGTTTTGTGAATCCAGCCTCGTGGTGTGATGAATTGTGAAAGAGTAGAAAATCAAAGCAACTCCATCTGCTGAAGAACTGTAAGCGTTTGTATTTCGATGCATTTCCCGTAATAAAGTCCAATGACTCTTCTCTTTTTGTCTGGAGTTTCACTAACACTTTCTTATGCATGATAACTGAGTGGAGACAGATGGGTATCTCTTTCCCAATGAAGAGAAAGAAAAAGATACATTTCCCCTTGTCAATCAGAAGCCGAACCAGAGATTGAGCACCTTTTCGTGTCAGATGTTACCCCCGAGAGTTTTCGAGTGGCTTGGACCGCAGAAGACGACCTCTTTGATCGATTTGTGCTCAAAGTTAGAGATTCGAGAAAGCTCTCTCACCCACGAGAGTTCACAGTACCTGGTGATGAAAGAACCAGAGTTTTAACACAGCTCATGGGGGGAACTGAGTATGAAGTTGAGCTTTATGGTGTCTCCATGGAACATCGCTCCCAACCCATTACTGCCGTTGCAAGAACAGGTATTTTTCACAGAAGTTTGTATAAACAAACACTCACGGCCTGCATCGTTTCTGGATTTGAGGAGCTGTACTGCCTGTAATGTGATGAGCGTATTTAACAACTAAACATTCTTCATCCTAAACAGGTACTGAGGTGTCAAACTTTGACACATGGCACGCTTTGAAATGTATCTCTCATGATATATTTCAATTCAGGGTTAAAGTCAACCTGAAACACTTTTACTTCATTTATGTGACAGATTTCCAAGTGAAACTTTAAGACTACAATTGATTTTATCATCAAAAATTGATATTTACCAAAACAAAGGAAAATTGACTGCACAAAAAGTCTATAGATTAAAGTCATCATAATGCAGGATTTAACAAGTGGTTTTTCGGGAAAAGGTCAAAATAAGTAAAATTACGGGAGTAGGGTGGTAATATTTCAACAATAAAGTCATAATATTTCAAGAATAAAGTCGTAATATAACGAGAATAAAGTCGTTATATTTCGAGAATAAAGTTGTAATATTTTGACGATATAATTAACGAGAATAAAGTCGTTATATTTCGAGAATAAAGTCGTAATATTTTGACGATATAAATAACGAGAATAAAGTCGTAATCTTTCGAAAATAAAGGCAATCATATTTTGAGAATAAAGGCATAATGTTTTGGGAATAAAGTTGTAATATAACGAGAATAAAGTTGTAATATTTTGAGAATAAAGTTGTAATAAAACAAGAATAGAGTCGTAATATTACGAGAATAAAGTTGTGATATAACGAGAATAGAGTTGTAATAGTTTGACTATATATATATATATATATATATATATATAAAACAAGAATAGAGTCGTAATATTACGAGAGTAGAGTCATAATATTTCGAGAATAAAGTTGTAATATTTTCACGATATAAATAACGATAATAAAGTCGTAATATTGACAAAATAAAGGCGTTATATTTTGAGAATAAAGGCATAATATTTTGGGAATAAAGTTGTAATAAAACGAGAATAGAGTCATAATATTACAATAATAAAGTTGTAATATAACAAGAATAGTCGTAATATTTTGACGATATAAATAACGAGAATAGAGTAGTAATATTACGAGAATGAAGTCATAATACAACGAGAATAAAGTTGTAATATTTTGAGAATAAAGTTGTAATATTTTGAGAATAAAGTTGTGATATAATGAGAATAGAGTCGTAATGTTTCAAGAATAGAGTCGTAATAAAACGAGAATAAAGTCGTAATATTTCGAGAATAAAGTCGTAATATTTTTGATGATATAAATAACGAGAATAAAGTCATAATATTTCGAGAATAAAGTCGTAATATTTTGACGATATAAATAATGAGAATAAAGTTGGAATATTTCGAAAATAAAGGCGTCATATTTCGAGAATAGAGGCATAATGTTTTGGGAATAAAGTTGTGATATAACAAGAATAAAGTTGTTATATTTTGGGAATAAAGTCTTAAGATTTTGATAATAATTTAAATTTTATGACTTTGTTCTCTTTATATATTTGCTTTGTTCTTAAAATATTGTGACTTGATTCTCGTAATTTTATTTATTTTTACTTTTTTTGAAAAACTACTAGTTTAAACTCACATTATAATGTCTTTAATCTCGAGATGGTTTTATTTTTTTTTTATTTTAGCTTGGCCCTAATCCTCCTTCATACATTATAATACCAACTCTTTACTTGGAATAAAATGTGCAGTGATGAAATTAAAAGTGTCAGTGAATGTAAATTTCATGTTGACTGTTTAGCCTTGCATGCGTTGTGTATGTTTATATGACTGGAAGGATTTCTCCTGACATTCATTTCACTACTAAACCATCAAGTTGCATTTGTCAGTATGTGGTTGTTGGGAAACAGGACTGTAATTGATCAGCATGCATTGAACACTAATGACTGATCCCGGTGCTCTCATCTCTAAATAACATGCTGTGTTTCTGCGGTCGTGTCGCTCCGGGTTCAATTTTGCAGAATGCGGTTGAATGAATCGATGGCATGTGATTGTTCATTTGAAAAGTATTGTGGATGTGTCTTTGTAAAATGAAACTAATGGATCTTTTCTTTAGGCCTTTTTCATGCACCACTGAAAGGCCTCTTCTTCTCTCTTCACCTCTCTCACTGCTTGTTTTTTTTCTCCAGTGACTCTATGGGTTAACTTTATAACCTGTAAAGGCCATAAGGACTCTGGATGACTCATGTTCCAAACCGGTTTAATTTAGCATGTTTTATTAACACATATCTCCACTGCTTTCTATCAGGACTTGGAGCTCTGCGAGACCTTCGTTTTACTGATGTGAAGGAATCATCAGCTGTTGTTCACTGGACTGAACCTCGTGCCCAACCTGATTCCTATCGAATCACTTACATGCCAATTCAAGGAGGCGAGTGACAGTCCTGTTATGAAATTTGTATACAGTCATCATCGAGTCTCTGTGTGTTTCATCATGGATTTGTTTCTGTTCATCAGGTACTCCAATGATACAGACTGTAGATGGGACGCAGTCTCGGGTTCAGTTGATAAATCTGAGTCCTGGAGAGACGTATCAGGTGTCAGTTATCGCGGTCAAAGGTTTAGAGGAAAGTGAACCCGTTACAGACTCTTTTACAACAGGTGAGCATCACTGAACCTGTCTGTGTGTAATCATGTGCTGTTAGTTTAGACAACTTTCACTAATGTTCGTCATATATCAGGTCTATGTAAATGACTGGATTGCACATAGAACGCTTAACGTAACATCAAGAAGTGAAGCCACCGCAGAGTTTGAGCGGCCATCTTGGTATTCCCAACCTGCAGCGGCGTCTTGACTTGCATTCAAAATCATGATCTAAATTCACCCTGTTTACAGCGTATCAGTCACACAAGATTCATTGTTAGGATATGTGTATGTAAATTTATTGTTAATTCTGATGTTTATGTTTTAATCGAGCAGGATAAGAGATTTATAGAAAACATTAAGTAGTGTGTCTGCTGCATTCTGTTGTAATGACACAGATGTGTAAAAAAGTTTTATGACATTAAGAGCGTACACAGTCAGCGTTATTTCTCTGAATAATTTGAAAAAGAAAAGAAAACTGGCTTTTTATAAGCATAGCGGCATCCAAATTGGGTGTTGTTGTTTTTACTCACTTTCTTGCGAGCAAGATCCTTTTTATTCTTGTTTCTATAAAAGTACAAAGATGTGTCGTATAGCTCCAAGTGTCAACATACAGCGATGATTATTTTGTTTTCCATTGTTGTTTTGTATTTCTGCCTCAGCTCGCTACGTCGTAATCATGTCACTACTAAACGAAGCTCCTGATTGGTTAATTCCGCACCAATATCTGCCACAGTTCTGATTTTTTTTATCTCAAACATCAAATGCCCAAAATGCTCATTTGCACAAATCACGTCATTTGCGCTGCCATGTTCATGCGAATTGCGCAGCAAGATGTCTATCGCGTCTTTACATTGACTTAACATGTAAAGTCACGCTTAGCGCCTCATTTGCGTCTGGTGTGACCACACCATGACTTTCATCGTTTGCAATGTTTTTCTTGTAGCATCTTTAGTGATTTTGCAACTGTTTGTATTGTCCAAAGAAGTGGAAGTTTTTGCAAAAAAAGCTTGCATGCACTTTTGGGTTTGTACAAACAGTCAAATTTGTTAAATACCAATGAAATGACTGTAGCGACATTTATGTAAATAAAACATTTCAGTTATTGACTAATAACCTTTTCATTACCATTACAGAAAAACTACTGAAACTACCATTACCAAAATTTACCATGGTTTTATTGTGGTAAAAGTGTAGTAAGAACCATGTTTTTTTTGGTGAATTGATTACTATCAGCAAAACCATGGTTTTACTACACTAACCATGGTTTAACTATGGTTTTTGAAAACCATGGTTGTCAAAACCATGGTCATTTTGTAGTTACTATGGTTTTACTACAGTAACCATGTTTTTTTGGTTTTAACTTTTGTAAAACCATGGTTAATTTTCTTAGGGTAAACATAATGATCTGATAAAAATGCCCATTTACAAGAAGACAACATGTCAGACACACTTAGGGGGTTTTGCATTTAAGCTCTTGATATATTGTGTTATCAAAAAAAGCAGCATTCTTTTGGTAGATAAATAAAAGATATTTCTCTCTGTAGTTTGTTTAAATAAAGAATGACATTGATATGATTTCTCTTCTTTAGCTCTTGATACACCGCGCAGTCTCACTGCTGTCAATGTTACTGACACAACAGCACTGTTACTGTGGCAACCTGCAGTCGCGACTGTGGATGAATACGTCATCACATACAGCGCAGACGCAGGTAAGAAACTTCTGATCTCTCATCTTTATTTCTTTTTTATTAAATAATTTCAACGTTTTAATAGATGTTGTCAGCATGAGTGATTTACAGTTAACAATGTATATGCATGTAGGTATAAAGGTTTTGTATAGAAAACATGTTCAATGTAATAAATAAACGGTTATTTAGTATGGTGTAATATCATTCCTGGGCTGAATTTTGTACTCCTTGTCTGTTGTATAACACGTGTGTGTGATTAATTGTGTTTTGTCTGAAGTGTCAGCGATATCACAGCAGGTCTCTGGAAACACAGCAGAGCTTCAGTTGAGTTCTCTCGCTCCTGCGACTCCATACACAGTCACTGTTCATGCCATTATAAATCAACAGAAGAGTCCACCGGCAAACACAGAGTTCACAACAGGTGCCAAACATTCATATAATAGCAGAAGCTTTCATTTACTTTTAATTCATGAGCCTAAATGTGAATTTATAAGGAAATTAATTTAAAAAACAGGATATTACAGAGAAATGTCAGTAGTTTGTTTCTTACAGGTGCCTTGATCTACTGTATATGACATATAGACATACATTTACAGCGGGGAAAATAAGTATTTGAGACATCACCATTTTTATCAGTAAAGGGATTTCTAAGTGGGCTACTGACACAAAATTTCCACCAGATGTAGCCATCAAGCCAAATATTGAATTCATACAAAGACAAAAACATTTAAGTATACAAGTTGAGTCATAATAAATAGAGCGAAATGACACAGGGAACAAGCATTGAACACACTTTATTTAATACTTGGTGATTACAGCTTGTATGGAGAGACCAGTCGTCTGCATTGCTCAGTGTGATTCTGGCCCATTCTTCCACACAAAGGGTCTTTAAATCTTGAAGTTTTCTTGGGCCTCTTTTATGAAGTTTGATCTTCAGTTCTCTCACTGGGTCATTCAAGCAACTTGATTTTCTTTCTTTGAAACCACTTCATTGTTTCCTTGGCCTTGTGTTTTTCCACCCTCTTTTCATTTTCAGCTTTCTGGTAGAGATTAGGCAGCAGATTTTTAACCAGAATGTCCCGGTACATTTCTCCATTCATCCTGCCTTTAAAAATATGAAGTCTGCCAGTAACCCTTGCTGAAAAGCAGCCCCAAACCATTATGCTTCCACCCCCAAACTTAACTGTTGGTATGGTGTTCTTGGGGTGGTAAGCAGTGCCATTTCTTCTCCAAACATAGTGTGACTGCCAAAAAGTAAAATTTTGCTTTCATCTGACCATACTATAGCTCTCCTGATTATTCTTTGGACTCCTCGTACAGGGATCTTACGTGGAGCACCTGATCGTGGCTGGTTTATGGTGAAGTGATGCTCTTTCCATTTCCGGATAATGGCCTCCACATTGCTCACAGGAACATTTAGCATTCTGGAAACGCACCTATAACCATTCCCATCAACATGCTTTTCAACGATAAGATACGAAGATATTGAGAGAGTTCTTTGTTTCTACCCATCATGAAGTCTTTCCTGTCTGCCTCCTGGGTAATGAGAAGACTTTATAGGCCATCAATTAGGACTAAAGCAGCTGATATCAATTATTACTGATAGGGGTCAGGGTTTATCTCTCAATACTGACAGATTTCAGGTGACCTCCTGGCTTTCTATGCCATTTTGCACCTTGTTTTCTTCATGTGTTCAATGCTTATTCCCTGTGTCATTTCACTTTATTTATTATGACTCAACTTGTATACTTAAATGTTCTGATTTCAATATTTGGCTTTATGGCTACATCTGGTGGAAATTTTGTGTCAATAGCCCACTTACTGATAAAAATGCTGATGTGTCAAATATTATTTTTCCCGCTGTATCTTTTATATATTCATATATATCCATTGTTTTTACATGAACATCATGAAAAACCTGCTATCAATCAACTAACCTTTTTTATTTCCTCTGTAAGATTATGTTTTGCTCTGTCCCAATGTCTTATTAATCTGATAAGTCATATATGTGGTTTAGATGTGGATGCTCCTCGTGATCTGGTGGCCAGTAACATTCAGACCGATAGTGCCGTACTGAGCTGGAAACCACCGCGGGCATCTGTCACCGGTTATATACTGACCTCTCAGTCATCTGATGGAGAGATCAGGGTGAGACAGGGTTACCAAACAATTAAACTTGACTATGAGCATTCACACAATTTATGCAGTAAAAGTTGAGAACGTAATGACAATAAAAGAAAACTGATGTTAAAACAGGAAGCGAGACTGGATCCGTCGGCCACATCACACCGTCTGTCTGGTCTCAGATCTTCAACTGAACACACGGTCAAACTTCAGGCCTTTACTGATGACCAGCGGAGCAAACAAATCTCCACCGTCTTTACGACCGGTCAGTTTACACTTCTTCCTTATCTCAGACTCATCATTCTTTGGATTTAATCTTGAGTTTTCTTCCTGATATTATGTGTAGTTGGAACCCTTTACAAGAACCCTACCGACTGCTCACAGACTCTACTGAACGGAGATACGTCATCCGGTCCATACACCGTTTATATAACCGGCGATGAGAAACAACCGGTGCGAACCTACTGTGACATGAAGACTGATGAAGGAGGATGGATGGTAAGACTGGATGAAGGCTGTGCAGAGAAGAGAGGACAAATAATTCAGTTTTAATATACTGTTTGTGTATATGAAGCATCAAAATATGTTGTGTGTGTAGAATTCACTTTTAGTGTGAACAGAGAAATGTCGCATGAGATTACACCTGTCGCTGTTAATGTGAAGATCATTTCACTTTCCAGTGAACGTCCGTTGTTGTGAATGTTCATAACATCTCAGTTTTCATCAGGTGATTCTGAGGCGTCAAAACGGCAAGACTGACTTCTACAGAAACTGGAGAAACTACTCGGCTGGATTCGGTGATATAAACGATGAGTTCTGGTTAGGTGAGTCTTTGTTTTTGACCAACTAATGTGAAAACTGAAAGATTTTGATCAACAAATTCTTCTTCTGTATCTTTCAGGGCTTTCAAACCTTCACAAAATCACATCGAACGGTCAGTATGAGCTCCGTGTGGACCTGAGGGATGGACAGGAGACGGTGTTCGCTCACTATGACAGATTCTATGTTGGAGAACCTCGAACCCGCTACAAGATTCAGATTGGTGCATACAGTGGTACCGCAGGTCTGTTAGAAGAAGAAAAGTCAATATTGAAACGTTTGTTACCAGTGATGAGAAAGAGGACATCTTTAACTGTGTCTGTGTTTGTCTCTGTATGTCATAAGGCGACTCTTTGAGCTATCATAACAACAGACCTTTCTCCACCTACGACAATGACAATGACATCGCTGTGACCAACTGTGCACTGTCTTACAAAGGAGCATTCTGGTACAAAAATTGCCATCGTGTCAATCTGATGGGAAGATATGGAGACGACAATCACAGCAGAGTAAGAGCCTGTTACACTGAATAATATTCTCAAAAATATTGTTTTTTAAAATCAAAGTCCCTGTAAAGTGATATTAAATGTGTTCTGAGTTTGTCACACCACTGAAAAAATATAATATTAACCACCCAGACAAATTTGAATGATAAAAACCCGACAAGTAAATAAAATAAATGACTAAAACTTGGAAAAATAAGCAGATTCTGTGTTCTCAGACACTAGGGGCGTGTCCACAGTCAGCGCTAAAAAACCACCTTTAAATACCCGTATCACCTAAATAGATGCTTTTGATTGTGTTAGGGGCGGGGCCATGCGGGTGCCTCCAGTGCGTCATCGAGCCACCGTTTTAGCCCCGCCCAAATAATCCTGAAGACAGAATTTGGAAAAACTTTTTAACGTTGAACTCCACAATTCAGTACTACATAGTTCACAATCTTTGCAACGTGTTTCGGCAATACATTTAACAATAAATATTATTATAAAGATGTAATGCATGGTTTTCATTGGTTAAAAATAAACATCATAATACCCAAGTTCAAAACTTTACCTAACCCTGATTCACTTAAGTAAGCTTATAATAAATTATTTATATTTACATTTAATTATGTATGATTCTGCAGGTGATGTCAGTTTGATAAAAAAAAGTAAAAAAAAAACAATAACTTCACAGTTAACCTGCAATTTAACGTTTTAAACAGAGGTGTTGATACAGGAGCAAATATTTTGGGATTACAGCTTTAAAGTATCTTCAATCTCTAGTTTCTCTACATTATTTGTACTGTTTGTATTATAATACTGTACTTGTACCATTACGCAGAGACTTGCAGGTTTGAGAAGAAAATGTGACGTGTTACAGCAATGAATGAAGTTTATTTATTTCAATCTGCAGAGGCATCAATTGGTTCCACTGGAAAGGTCACGAACATTCGATTCCCTTCGCTGAGATGAAGATCCGTCCAGTTAATTTCAGAAACTTGGAAGGCAGACGGAAAAGATCATAGACTTTATTTCTCCTCTTTCCCTAAAAACTCAAAAAGCACACACAGTCTTTCAACATAAACTCCAGAGAAAATCATCTTCCATTTGATAAAAAATGCACAATAAAAGGTGCAAATAATGACATACACATTGTCATGATTACTGTGATGAACGTCATGTTTAAAATAGTGTATTTTTCCCATTAATCCAAAGGAATCTATGAAATTCAAGCGCTCACGTCCCCTTGCATAAATATTAAAGAACAGTGATGTCATTTCCTCTTAGCCGGCAGCTCAAGTTTTTTATACACATTATTGTTTTCATGGTTCAAAGTCAAGACAGTTGAGGAAATTTCAATATGATTGTTTTATAAAAGTGTTGGCTAAGCAATACTGAGACAAGCTGTTTAAGATTGATTATTTCTTTAAATGTATTTTTATATTTTGTATTTCCCCATATGTGATGTTAGTATGTCTATAATCTCTTAAAGGAGAAGTTTTGCTTGAATGTTTTCTTTACTACTAGACTTTGCACCAAAATAGAAATGTCAAATATTATTGAGATTGTTTACATTTTTATGTTGTCCATCTCCCAAAGCCAACACCAAAAATTCATTCTTGAGAAATAAAACCTCAATATTCCTTGCCAAAATACAATACTTTTGTTAATAATCAGTGTTGTAAAAACATCATTTCTCTCTCTTTAATAGCAACACATGAAGCTTTAGAGATCATAAAGATAAACGGAAAACCAAGATCATTGTTTGTGAAATATTATATTTATGTTTTATGACAACTTTTGGATCTCACACAGAAACACACAAAGCTAAAATGAAAAAGTGATTATGATGGTTAAAATAACGCATATAATCGTCACATTGACATTCAGAATGGCTCAGTTTGTAAGTATAACACCCACATTCACAACATTTTATTTTAGTTAAACAAATTAGTTTTGTTAATGCAAAAAATATTGTAAACCACCATCTAGGGGAATATATATATATATATATAAAATGTGTGGTATAATGTGCTTAAAAATGACCAGATAATTTAATTTGGCACAAATCACAAAAGTAAGTTTTCCTTAAAAGACAAAGGTCTAACATTGTTTCACTATTCATATTTGAAACATGATGTCACAGAAATAATGTATATAACATATAATGTTAATTATCTGTTTGACATATATATTTTTACTTTTGAATAAATGCCCTAATGTTAAACTTGAAAAGTATTGCAATTTCAATCTTTAGCTCTTAATACTGTATGAAGTGATCGGGTTTAGATGTACAAATCAAATGATTTCTGACAGTTTCAGTTTTAAACCACCATGACTGCTAATGAAAAGCTTTATAAATATTAATAATGCATTCAATATTATAAAATTACTGTATAAAGATCCATTACTTTAAAAGTGTATAGTTTTATATAAAGATGTATAGGTTTATATAGTATGAATATAAATCGATATCTGCTTTTACTTTCAGGAATAGAAGCAGTGTATCATTTACAATAATATAAAGTAAGTTTATATTTAATTATTGTTTGTGATTGATATCATGTGCGATGACAGATTGAATGACACAGAAGTTTTAATAAGAGTCATAAGTGGTTTAAAATCTCTCATGAACTTAAGTTTCACCCGATACCAAATATAAAAGATAGCAAAAGTTTTGAAACACTTGGTCCTTTGTAAACATTTCAAACCTAGAAAATCCAGAGACTGCCCTATACCGTACGTCACATGGCAGTGTAAAAGCAATAAAATACAAATCCCATGAAACCAGCACTACAAACTCAAGCTCTCGTGTAAACTGTATAAAGATTTCTATATACAAAAGTAATAATAAGACCTGTCATTGTTTCTTATAAATATACAAAATGTAATATTAAATATGCACAAGACTTGTGCCCGACTGTTCTAACAGAACGATATTACAAATCACACATTTGAACCATGTTTATCTTTACACTTATCTTCCACAGATGTATTTAAACACCAATAAAGAGAAGAACCCACAATCATTAGCCTCAATACAACAATAAAACCCCTCGGCACGGAAACAACTCAATGACGTTTCTAAATGAAAAGCGTCGCCCAAACATGCAAACAGAAAGAGTCACATTTTCTGCTCTGATTCTGGGAGAATGGATTTCAATGTGGTAAATAGAACTGGAAGTGTACTATACTTTTACTCTTCACTAAGAAAGTTATTAAATTAGCCAAATATTCAGTAAGGGAATACACAGGAGTGGGGCAAGTTTAAAACATGATGGCCTTTCCAAATATTCTGCAGCGGCTCTTTAAATATGCTGAAGATCTACTCAACATCACGTTCGTTTGCAGAGCTCTACTGACCTCTTGTGAATGTGTGCGGTCATAACGTTTATGTTTCACACATTATGTAATGTGACAGCTTAACACACGCAGGGAAATGAAACCGTGTGACGTTCTGAAATCAATCACCTGCTGGGCTAAAGAGGCCATCGGTGTGTAAAGACCTAACACTGAAAGCTAAAGGCCCGTCAGGTCCACGATAGCTTTGATGAAGATGGTGTCATCACGTATATAAGAGTTCTTGCCCTCCAGTTTAGACAGTGGACAGAAGAGAGGACATCCGCTGGCAATGTTCATATCACTGACCGGTCTCTGAAATGATGATGAAGTGATGTCGGGGCGAAACGCATCGATGATGTGCTCTCTGTTACTCTGATCCAGAAGCATCAATGTCACCTTCTGGTAGAAGAAATTCATTTAACTCAAAGAAAATAACATTTTATTGATCAAAGCTGATTGGCCACAATATTTTAATAATAAATTGAAATAATTGTTCAAATTAAGTTGTATTATTATTAAAAAATTATTACTTAAATGTTTAACTTTCATTTGATTTATCTGCTAAATATTTAAGCTGATTAGCCACACAATTTTAATAATTCAAAAATGTATTATTATTTTAATTTATTGTTAAAATGAAATTATTTTTATTATTATTATTATTATTATTAAATTATTATTTAAATATTAAACTTATTTAATGCATCTGATATATATCAGCTAATTATTTAAGCAGATTAGCCACAATATTTTATTAATTCAAAAATGTATTATGATTTTAATGTATTATTAAAATTAAGTTATTTTTATTATTAAAGATATATTAAACTTCTATTTGATGTATCTGACTTCTATCAGCTAAATATTTAAGATGATTAGCAACAATATTTTATTAATTCAAAAATGTATTATTATTTACATTTTTTATTAAAATGAAGTTATTATCACTATTCAATTATTACTGAAATATTAAACTTCTATTTGATGTATCTGACTTTTTTCAGCTAAATATTTAAGCAGATTAGCCACAATATTTTAATCATTCAAAAATGTATTATTATTTTAATTTATTGTTAAAATGAAATTGTTATGATTATTATTAAATTATTATTTAAATATTAAACTTATTTAATGCATCTGATATATATCAGCTAATTATTTAAGCAGATTAGCCACAATATTTTAATAATTCAAAAATGTATTAGGATTTTAATGTATTATTAAAATTAAGTTATTATTATTATTATTATTAAATTATTAATGATATATTAAACTTCTATTTGATGTATCTGACTTCTATCAGCTAAATATTTAAGATGATTAGCAACAATATTTTATAAATTCAAAAATGTATTATTATTTAAAAAAAAAAATAAAATGAAATTGTTAATTATTATTATTATTATTAAATTATTATTTAAATATTAAACTTATTTAATGCATCTGATATATATCAGCTAATTATTTAAGCAGATTAGCCACAATATTTTATTAATTCAAAAATGTATTATGATTTTAATGTATTATTAAAATTAAGTTATTTTTATTATTAAAGATATATTAAACTTCTATTTGATGTATCTGACTTCTATCAGCTAAATATTTAAGATGATTAGCAACAATATTTTATTAATTCAAAAATGTATTATTATTTACATTTTTTATTAAAATGAAGTTATTATCACTATTCAATTATTACTGAAATATTAAACTTCTATTTGATGTATCTGACTTTTTTCAGCTAAATATTTAAGCAGATTAGCCACAATATTTTAATCATTCAAAAATGTATTATTATTTTAATTTATTGTTAAAATGAAATTGTTATTATTATTATTATTAAATTATTATTTAAATATTAAACTTATTTAATGCATCTGATATATATCAGCTAATTATTTAAGCAGATTAGCCACAATATTTTAATAATTCAAAAATGTATTAGGATTTTAATGTATTATTAAAATTAAGTTATTATTATTATTATTATTAAATTATTAATGATATATTAAACTTCTATTTGATGTATCTGACTTCTATCAGCTAAATATTTAAGATGATTAGCAACAATATTTTATAAATTCAAAAATGTATTATTATTGACATTTTTTATTAAAATGAAGTTATTATCATTATTGAATTATTACTCAAATGTTAAACTTATATTTGATGTATCTGACTTCTATCAGCTAAATATTTGAGCAGATTAGACAAGTACCTTCTGGTTAAATGGCCATTTGAGTAGAGCATCACTCATTCCTCGCATGACAACGAAGAATAGAGACAGATGAGATCCACGACCCGTTCCATCTCCATTCAGATAGATACGCAAACACATCTTATAGCCATATTTACTGGTGTAAAATGCTTTAAAAGAGAATAAAACTCTTGGTGAGTGATAAAAATAATCTTAAGCAATATTTCTTCTCTTGTTGAAGAATATTTAGGCATTTATTTTAATATGTAGGCATTGCTTTTAACCTGGTGAAAACATGGCAGGAGCTCGTCCAGCCACCGCGTCTTGTCTCTTCTTGGTGAAATCTGCTATCCGCCAGATGAAGACTCCATCGAAGGTTGTGGCAGACATCTCGCGTAACCTGCCCTCCATCTCAGCCACGGTCAGATCTTTAACACCCACCTGTCTCTCCAGCTGACGCACCTTGTGACACAAACAATAATTCATGTGATTCATCTTTCTGTGGGAAGGAAATCAATTCAGATTCAAAGGCTGCCAAAGAAAGATTCATTTTTGTCAGTAGTGCTCGCACCTTGTTACTGAGAGCCTCGATTTTGTCCTGATCCAGTCTGTGCTGACGATTGCTGGCTTCCATGGTAGTGGCGAATCGTTCCACCTCACGGTTCAGCACGCACATCACGTCTTCGACCGTCCCCGCCTTCACCTCCAGCTCCTGGCACCGTCGGCCCAGTTCTGCCACTTTGGTCTTTTCGCTGTGCAGCTGAAGCTCCAGGGCGGCGCCTACCGAGCTGGGCAGAGGAGTGAAGGAGGTGGGGAGAGGAGGCAGAGGCTGCGTGGAGGCAGAGGACGACGACGACGGAGCGGGGAGAACCCCTTGCGTCGGTGGTCCGGCCGGGCCCGGGATGGCGCTCAGCTGGCTGACTCTGGCTTCGAGGTCTCTCAGAGCCTGATGCAGTTCGTGCGCTTTGTGACCGGCCAGCTCCAGATTTTGGGGCTGCAGACCGTCCAGACTCACCTTCATACCCATGATGCAGTGCAGCAGCAGATTGAGATGATCGTGAGCGCATGCACGCTCGTGCTCGTGTATCTTCTCCTTTTCTACCTTAAAGTCAAAATTAAAATGATTTTTAGGAAGGTTAGATTTGAACTTTGTCATGTGACTCCTTCTGCACCGTTTTGAAACAGGGGCCATGTGTACAAATATCAGTGTAGAGGTATTGATACTACATGTGGAGATACTTCACATGCATTTGGTTCATTTTAAACAAATCATATAACAGAGCTTTTACAAAAGTGTCAGATCTCGCTCTATTTGGATCACCCAACCAGTGTTGGGCAAGTTAGATTAGATTACTGTACAAATCACTTTGTCCAAAAAGTATTTACTGACTTATTGCTAATAACTTTCTAAGTCCTATTTATTAAATATTTAACTCTTTCGCCACCATTGATGAGATATCTCGTCAATCAAGAGAAAACGCTTCCCCGCCAATGGCGAGTATTTCTGTCTTTCCGCAATACCGCTATTATCCACCAGGTGGCGCCCTTCCGCAACTTTTTAAACCCGGAAGTATTGCCCATTGGCAAGCTGCTGCATGTCCGTGTCTGTTTTAAAGATCGCTCTGAATGGGATCGCTATGAAAAGTCCGTCACAAAAATGGAATTATCTCTGCTTTTTGCTCAAAATGTGGTGTTTCTGCAGAAACCTACCCATATTCAAAAGCTGATTACAAAAGAACAACTGAAGGTAGGATGAAACGTTTTTTTTTTTTTTTTTTGAAAGCAGATGGTCTGATCTTTCATTTGATATATTGTATGTTTATATATTTAAAGAAAAACATTTTCTGGAAGACATTAAGCTTTTGTGAAAATCATGAGAAACACTGGCGCTGGCTGGCAACTTTTTAAAAAAACGCTAGCGGTGAAAGAGTTAAGCAGATTAGCCACAATATATGAATAATTCAAAAATGTATTATTTTAATGTTTTTTTACAATTATGTTATGCGCCCTTCCGCAACTTTTTAAACCCGGAAGTATTGCCCATTGGCAAGCTGCTGCATGTCCGTGTCTGTTTTAAAGATCGCTCTGAATGGGATCGCTATGAAAAGTCCGTCACAAAAATGGAATTATCTCTGCTTTTTGCTCAAAATGTGGTGTTTCTGCAGAAACCTACCCATATTCAAAAGCTGATTACAAAAGAACAACTGAAGGTAGGATGAAACGTTTTTTTTTTTTTTTTGAAAGCAGATGGTCTGATCTTTCATTTGATATATTGTATGTTTATATATTTAAAGAAAAACATTTTCTGGAAGACATTAAGCTTTTGTGAAAATCATGAGAAACACTGGCGCTGGCTGGCAACTTTTTAAAAAAACGCTAGCGGTGAAAGAGTTAAGCAGATTAGCCACAATATATGAATAATTCAAAAATGTATTATTTTAATGTTTTTTTACAATTATGTTATTATTATTAAGTTATTAATTATATATTAAACTTATTTGATGCATCTGATATATATCAGCTACATATTTAAGCAGATTAGCCACAGTATTTTAATAATTCAAAAATGTATTAGTATTTTAATTTATTATTAAAATAAAAGTTATAAACAAAACCTTTTATTCTGCAAACGATTAGCCTTACTGTGGTTAATTAGAGAAGTTAAACTTTTATTTTTGTGCAATCTTGGCTAACACTTTGTATAAAGATTGGCTTGAAACGGCTGGAATAAATCATATAAAAGTACATCAATTATTATGTCACGCTTTTTAAGGTGCAATTCTCGCTATTAACCAACTATTAACTACTTTGCCTCAATCTACTCCTAATTACTGCTTATTAATACTTAAGTTAAAGTATTGGTAGGATTAGGGATGTAGAATAAGGTTATGCAGAATAAGGCATTAATATGTGCTTAAGTATTAATAAACAGCCAATATCTCAGTAATATTAATGCTAATAACTAACTAACTAGTTAATAGTGAGAATTGTAAACTAAACTAAAGTGTTACCATTATTTTTATTAACTCACCAAAGTTTTTAAAGTAAGGATGATAAATAAAAAACATGCCTTTTAACCTTAGACTTTAAATGTTCATGTTAAATCCACTATTATAAAACAGGCAGTTCTGGTTCTTCATTCCGATTGGTTAAAACGCGTTCTAAGCCGTGATAAAATACCCTGGTAAACCCACGGTTCAGACCGCATTACATAAGTATCACTGCGCCACTGTTGCTAGATACTGATTTATAAAAATAAACACTACAGTCTTAAATCATATTTTCATTGTGTCTTTGCTGCGTCTGTGTTGGTTGTGAACTGCACTCTGTTTCAGCCACACTTGATTCTGAGGAACTACTTTGTTTGGCGGAAGAGGAATATTTGTACTATAATAATTACAACTTATTTGTGTTTTATTTTATAAAATCCTGCTATGCATATGAAGTAACCGTTTTATAAAAGCAATAAGCCCCGCAAAGCAGAGGGGTTACAGTGCATTTTATAACAGCTAAGGGGGTTTTAGGCACTCCGCTTTGTGCCTAACAATGCTCCTTAGCTGTTATAAAATGCACTGGTAACCCACTGCTTCTTGGGGCCCACTGCTTTATTGTATTACATGTATATCATTGATCTACAGTCCATACACAGGATTTACTTCAATCACATGATAAGTTACTGTCATTAAATAAAGAGTAATCCCTTACTTTACTAGTTACACCCAACACTGCATGCAACACAGTTTATGTGATATCTTGGCTAACACTGCCTACAAAAGCAGAAAAAAATCAAAGTGCCACTTACTGACAAATCACAACCAACCACGTGATATCTGCACGGAGTCCTGAATTTACTGCAGAACTTGATGTGATCAACGTACTAAAAGACCAAAACAGATGAGGAAGAAATGATTATCTACCATCCTGACATACTGTATACATCTGCATCTGTGAGTCTTAATCTTTACGTCGTTCAATGTTGATATATTTTTGACGAACAAACCTTTTCTCTGGGGATTTTCTTTTTGGCACATCCTTCACAGATCATGGGATATTTAGGACAGATTTCATCATGTGCCTGTGAAAAGGCATTAGTTTGTCAAGTAAATCGCTTCTCTTCCAAAAGACATAACCTTTTCTCAGGTGGCTCATTTACAGTACCTTGATGTTTTTGAAGTGAAAAGGCTCTTTACAGTATTTACAGTTGAGGGTTCTCTCGGGACATTCACGTTCATTGTGTCGTTCCTGCTCGTTCAATCTGATGAGCTCTTTGCACAACGAACAGGCCAGAATCATAAACTCACATTTACCTTCATGGTTCAACTACAAACAAATTAAAAACACAATAATCAAACAAACTGTCGCATTTGTGTTATATACTGCAGTTATTAGCGGTGGACTGATATTGATTTAATGATATAATGTAATGTAACGTAGATATACACACAACCTCGTAATCTTTAATGCTTCCCGTCCAGGAGCATCCCTCACTGATACAGACGGCTGGAAGATTCTCCACCTCTCTACGGGCCGCGTTATCAGGAAACGCCTGCAAGAAAACAAAAATCAAATGTTTCAGGTTTTAAGGTTTACATTTAAATAATTTAAGAAAATATCATTGTGCCGTATCTGCTTACACAGCCTTGTTTGAGAATGGATGTAGGGTCTTCAAAGATGTCCTCTTTGATGCAAGCGTTACATTTCTGTGGTCCAGATCTAAAATCACAATCCAATGCACATATATCAGATATTTTAACTATAATATCATATGGTGCAAATGTATTATTGTGCTAAAGAAGAACAATTATAATTAAGTATGCAAACGTTTTGATCACAGACAGTTTAATAGTCTGTGGTTCAGGGTTGCAAAACAATTAAATCACGACTAATCTTTTTTTTTTTTACCTCATATATGTGTGGGTACTGTGTATAATAATTATGTATATATAAATACACACAGATTAAAGTAAATATTTACATATGTATATACATTTTTATATTTAAATATAATTTATATTATAAATACTTAATATTTAAATAGATTAAAATTAAAATTATACATGAATGTGTGTACATATATGTGTGTATAAAATAATAATAATATAATAATATATATATGTAAATATTATATATAACATTATACATTATACACAGTACACACATACATATATGTAAACAAAACCTTTTATTCTGCAAACGATTAGCCTTACTGTGGTTAATTAGAGAATTTAAACTTTTATTTTTAAAGGGATAGTTCACCAAAAAATGAAAATTATTATAATTTTTTCTTACTATGGAAGTCAATGGTGCCCCAGATCTGCTTGGTTACAAACATCGTTCAAAATATCTTCCTTTGTATTCAGCAAAACAAAGAAATTCATACTGGTTGGAACAACATTTTTTCAGTGAACTATCCCTTTAAATTTTATAAAAGTAATTATAAAACACAAAAACAGACCCCACACACCTAAGTCTGTATTCATTCACAGCAGATGTGTAACAGCTCGAGTTTTAGGTCAAACCAAGAACTATTATACACATCTGTCTAAGATGTACTCTAAGTTCATATGTTTAAAATCAGCCGGATTACCCCACAGTCCGGTTAAAGCAGTACGAACAAAAGCGATGACCACACTGAGCTTGGACCGGTCTTCTCAAAATGTTCTGACAGCAGTTGCATAAATGTTTCTCCTCAAGTTTATTGGCCAGAATCTTCTTGGGAAAGCCCGGCTTGTTGTTCTCCATAGAGGAGGGTGGAGAAGGTTCTTGAGCAGCCATAACCTCCTCTAAATGTTCCTGATCTAGACAAACAAAATCAACAACAAGAAATATTAACATATCCTTAAATATATATTGTACACACTGTACTCCTAAACACAATGAATTTCACTATTATTATCATCATGTCAAGTCTTTAAAGTCATTATTGTTGTAATGTGTTTTGGATGTTTGAAGTGTTTATGTTTGTGAAAATAAGGTTGTGTACAATTATTTCTGAACTGTTTTACAGTAAATTACTGCCTACTCTTTTAAATGTTGAAGTCATTTAAAAACAATGATGAAATGCAGTGCTACACTCAACTCAATACATCACGTAAGATTATGGGAACATGTTAAGAAGTGTTCATGTAGGCTATTGTGTTGTCTTGTTCTGCTGTCATTAATGTAAGATCATGTACACTAAACAAAGCTTAAATGATTGACAGACACACAACAACAGGCCTCTGATATGAAAGCTCGTCTCTTTGTTTCCGTTTCATCTGTAAGTTTCTGTATGTGTCAACACAAACATTCATATATAAACCTGTGATGCACACATCTGATCTCAGCATCCACACACACACACATCACAGTCACCTGACATGTTTCTCTCTGTTGCTAAGCAAATGTAACATCTTTCACACCATTGTTGCATCTATTCTTTAGCGTCACGACTCTTTAAACTCCGTTAACGGTGACGGTTTAATGAAATAAAAACTGGTCGTGAGGTTTACTCACAGAGATTCGGCAGGATTTCGCTTTCATTTGCTCTCTTCTGCGCGGACGCTGATGTGTTTTGGTGCCCGACATTGTTGAGAAGAGCGCGTGCTCTTTCACGGGATTACGTCATCACATGAGCGTGCAGTGGCCTGCGTTTGTTCTTCTGATTGGACTGAGATAACGAAACCATACAGGCCTGTACAAAATTCTTAAAATTATTTTTATTAAGATTATGTATGTTAAGGAGATGTTGTTCTGTTTCCCGAAACAACAAAACTACACTTAAAAAATTGGTTTTATTAAAGTAAAAGTGAATGTTAGGGTTAGACACATATAAATACATATATTTAAATCCAAGGAAATATATTCACATCGCATTGGAAGAAAAAAATTGTTAAACATAAACCTGTAAACATAACAGTTTTAAAAAGGTTAAAATTAAATTATTTTCAACTAAAATGTACTTGCATAGAATACGTTTTTGTCATATGGTTGTAAAATTTAAAATGTATTTGCTTGCCCTTGAAATACATTTTGAAAGATATGTTGATATATTAAGTTTAAAAATAAATATATTCCCTAATTCAATAATATTTTTAATTGAGCAGGAATTTCTACAAAATGTATTTAGCATATATTTAAAAAAATTTGCCGATTTGAAATTTAGCCCATCTAAAACTATTGTTAGCAGTATTTAAGCATTCTAAAACACTTTGGGGCGGTTTCCCGGACAGGGATTAGACTAGTCCTAGACTAAAACATTTTTAAGAGCTGTCCAAACTGACAACAACTTGCACTGACATATCTTTAAATACATCAGTGCCCTTTGTTTTGCCTCAAAATGCACACAGGTAATGTTTTTAGTAAGGCATGTTTGTTAAAACTATTTCCTAATTAAACTAAAGCCTAGTCCTGGATTAAGCTAATCCCTGTCCGGGAAACTGCTCCAAAATCTAAGTAATAGAGCGACTTAAATCTAAAAGGGTGCATCCCAATTCAGGGGCTGCGTCCTTCGAAGGCCGCATTTGACGACCGATGACGCCACTGGGCCGCGATGAAGGCTGTCCCAATTCGAAGGCAACTTCACAAGCAGCCTCCAAATGCGGCCTTCGTTTCCCTTGAAACCAAGGATGGATCATTCACAGCATTGGCTATCCCCAAGATTTAATGTGCGCCTGTAACGTCTGGGTATTTTGAAATAAACATTTAAAACTGTAGCTAAATAATAGTGTATATTTTGCAAATTAAAGGTCACTGTTTTACTATTGTAAATGATGTTTTAGTAATCTGAATTAATACTATTGCTGCAATATAGTGCATGTTGCGTTTCACTTTTGTATATTTTTCTAAGGTTGGTAAATTTTAGCTGGTGGGTAGTTTGTTCTGCAGCATCAATGTGTCATTTTTTTTAATAAAATGAAAAAATATCTGGCTCAATATTTATTTTAAAAAATCGATTTATTTATTTATAAAATATATAAAATTGTTATTTTATAAAGTCTTATTTTAGTTCACTTCGTGGACTTCAGAGGCTGCAGCCTTCAAAGACCAGTCTTGCCTTCATTCGTCACTCCACCGCTAGAGGCGCCACACAGCCGTCAGTACATCATCCTACGGCTAGAGGCGCTGCAGCACAAGCGCGCACCCGACGCGCGCTCCTCTACCTCTCCTCACGGCATTCCACAGCTGATGATGAGAGAGAGGGAGATGCTACGGAAATGTTTTCCCTCACGGGTCTGTGAGCCGCAGCAAACAACAGAATGCAGGTGAAATATCCCACAGGAAGAGCGTGGATCAGGTAACGCGACTAACGAGTCCGTGTTTCACTGTTCATTTGGATTTAAATTCGCTTTAGACGCGAGTGTTTGTAAGGCGCGTGGCCCTCACTGAATGAACGCGCTTGACAATCACACTTCCACGTCAATACCGAGCGATTTCACCCGTGTACAGTAAATATAAAGCTCTGAAGCTGTTGTCCTATGGTTATAGTAAAATTAACTGATTTGCTTTGAGTTTTATTGCATTGGTAGATCAGTTTATGACGGGATAAATACACTGTTTTAGTATAATCTGAAGTGTTGTGTGTTGCATCTCTTCTTCTGTGGTGATAATGTCTTATAATTATATTGGGATTATTATGTGTTAAGGCTCTTTCAGTCGCATGTGTAGAGTTACAACTAAATATAGTTTCTGTTGCTGTGTTATAGTATAGATCTGTCTGTAAGATGTGTTTCTGATCTTTGAACTTTAATTTTAATCTTGTGAAGTGTATTGTATGATGTATGATGATGTTTTTGATGTTACACTAACTTACATTAGTTTTAAGATGCAGTACTAGAAGGACATTTCCATTTCGCCTTTGTTTTTGTATTTTTACTACCATTACAACACTAATGTACATTTTTTTCTACGAAACCTATAAAGAAAAATTATATATAATAAAATATATTATATTGTGTGTAAGAGAACAGGTGTGTTATAGGCACTTTTGCTCAAGCACCGGTTGATTTCTGACCCTGGTAATGTTATACTGTAGTATGTGTATATATAGTGTAATGTTATTTCTGCTACTGTTTGTTACATTATAATGTAAAAATGAATATATAGTAGTTTGCTGCTGAACGCTTTTTAAGTCGTAACATAATACATTACCAATAGATGAAAGTCTATTTATGGTTCTTGCATATAATTTTTGTTTTAAAAATTCTCATTTTCCGAATGATCAAAACAAACACTTTATTCATCAAAAATGACAAGCACCATATATAACTTTACATACGTTTTGGGTATTTCTACATACATAATGTTCACATGGATTTTGGGTTCTCTAAAACAATCACATTTCTGTCCCACAGATGATGGCAGTTCACCAGGATGGCCAGATATCATCACAAAGTGTACAGTAGCTCAAATGACAACATTTTAGGACTGTTAAAGTAAAACGTCAACGTCTGCAAATGGATGTGTCTTCCTCCAGAGCTCAATATATTGAAGACGTCTCCACTTTCGAGCTGCATTTCCAAACAGTACAAATCATATAGATGACGTCAGACTTCAATGTGTCCATTTAGAAAACTGTGAACTTTTGACACATTTCTAACGGTTTAACCAGTATAACCATTAAAAGTCTTGAGTATTCTTGGACTGTTTAAGAGCTCAAGATGTTTACCGCTCTAAAGAAGCTGGTCGGCTCTGAAGCTGTGCAGCTCAGGGATAGAAATATTCCTGCAGGCCTGCAGTCCATGAATCAGAGTCTACAGAGACGCTTCGCCAAGGGCGTACAATACAACAGTAAGAGTTTCACATTTAATCTCATTTATTCTTTGATCATAGCCTTTTACAGTTTCTGCCAAGCACTTTACTGTGTTCACGTTCTTTCTCATACAAGGAGGGAGAAATTGTATTGAATACATCTGTTTGGCTTGCAAAGTTGTTTATTTATAATATTTGCCTTTTATATTGAGTTTTTTGTTGTTGTTGAAATATACATTTGTGAGTACTGCTGCCTCACGATTAGTCGCGACTAATCAGAATGGAGTTTTTGTTTACATGATGTACAAGGGTGTACTGTGTATAATAATTACACACATACACACACACACACACACACACACACACACACACACACACTAACACACATGTATATAATAAAGAAACATTTGCATGTGTATATACATGTTTATATTTATATATAATTATATATGAATATAAATATTTATTATATAAATATATTTTTTTCTTAAAATTATACATGTATGTGTGTGTATTTATATGTACATAGTTGTTGTACACAGTACACACACATATATTATGTAAACAAAAACTTTTATTCTGCAAACGACTAATCGTGAGGCAGCACTATTTCTGAGGTTTTATCTTCATTGACATGTAAAAGTCGTATTTCACATCAAACTAAAAGAAAGAATTCAAAGTCATAGAGGGCATAGGTTTGTGTAAAAAACACATGAAAACAAAGCACTTTGTGATGCATTTTTGTTAAATGTATGAAGAAAGAATAACTACGTTATTTAAATAGTGAGTAAAAATCATTATACCGTGTACATTTAGGGTGGAAATCTGCTTAATAGTACTTAAGATTATGTAAAAATGTTGTCTTAAAATGTGCTTTCTTTTCTTTATGCAGATTGTAAGGTTGTTTGATATAATGTGAAATATGACAAGCGTGTTTTTGGCAGCGTGAGATGGATCTCTCTTAAGATTGTGTTTTGACATGCAATGCTACAGCAGAAAGCCTGTTGGCGGTTCCTCATTGATTTCGCTGTGAATACTCGTCGAGCTGTTTCCGCAGCTCTGTGTTAATAAAAAATGGATGAGTGATACACGATCACCCACCTACTGGCCTATTTTTCCAGTCGCTTCTACTTGTTGGAGGTATCTTTATTTAGACACACCAAGACACCAAGCAATTCATTGGTAATAAAGGCATTTTGGATAGACGCTATGATGAAGAATTATACTGATACAATACAAATAGAGTCTAATCTATCACAGAGTATGTGAGAATCATTATTACATTATTATGATGTTTCCGTGTGATGAGGTGGTTTAATTTTGGAGTCTGTGTAAAAAAAGATTTGTTGCCCAAAATTGCCGTTGTTCTATTTTTTCTGTCTTAGTGAAAATAGTGATCCGTGGAGACAGGAACACAGGAAAAAGTGCCCTTTGGCACCGACTGCAAGGGAAAAAGTTTTTGGAGGAGTACATTCCCACCCAAGAGATTCAGGTTACCAGCATTCACTGGAACTACAAAAGTAAGAAACGTTGCTAATGTGCGGATATGAGAGAACATTATCTGTTGACATTATCTCTCTGAATTTGTGTTTTATCTTTCAGCAACAGATGATGTTGTGAAGGTTGAAGTCTGGGATGTGGTTGATAAAGGTGAGTTTCTATAAAGCACACTTTAATAAAAGTTTGCACACAAATATTTGAGTTTGAATTTACATTTTCTTAATTAAACATGACTTGCTGTACTTGTTTTCTTGGTTTGCAAATACTCTTAAGGGCAAAAGGTTCCTCTCCCAGACGCTGTAGGTGAGAACAGATTGTCCTGCAGTAGTTTATTTAGTAATCGAGTAGTTAAACATTAACTCTGTGTGTTTATGTGTGCTGTGTTCTTGACTTATCTTACTATAAAACTGCTCAGAATAGTTGTACGATCAGTAGCTTGTGCTATTCTTGGACTCTGTGTGCATTTTAGGGCTGGGTATTGGCAAGGGCCTCATGATACGATACGTTTCACGATACATGGGTCATGATACAATGTATCAGGATACAATACAAAACGTTGCATGTTGCGATACATTGCAGTGCTTTTTTTTTTTTATTAAAAATGTAAAAAAGACGGCTGATTTTTTAAAACTTTTTTTTTCAAAGCCAAAGTGCGTCCACACGAAAGCTGCAGGTGTTATTAAATTTACTGCCATTTTTTCACTCACAGCAGTGGTGGAGGAGGTCATTTGACGCACACAGAGGGATTATTAAATGTTTAAAATACCGATAGTAGAGATTGAAATATCGATACACTATCATAGAAAAAGTATCACGATAGTTAGCTGTATCGATATTTTTTGCACAGCTCTAGTGCATTTACATAAAAATCTGATTAATATTTCTCACGTTTATTTTTAATACTCAAATGTATGTATAGAGCTTTGTAAAATATTACATTGTTTCAAAGCAGCTTTACATTAAAATTACGAAATCACGGAAAACAGGAAAAATAGACACAACACATTAAATTAAGTGTGTAAAACAAGACTTAAAGGGGTCATATGATGTTGCTATAAAGAAAATTATTTTGTGTAATTGTTGTAGTGTAATTAGTTAACATGGTTTAAGGTTTAGAAAAATCACACTATTTTCCATGTACAGATTAAAACTAGAGCTGCACGATTAATCGTTAAAAGATCGTGATCTCGATTCGACCCCCCAAACGATCTTAATTCAGCATTTCGACGATTCAGGTAATTATATTTTTAAGGAGGAAAGACACTTTCGTCAGTTCTCTCGACAACACGCAATCACAGCGGCCGCTTTGACGTCTCATTTATTACTGTACAAGCCAGATGTGCTTGTGCTCATGTTCGCTCCAGTGGTACAAAGGATGCTATCGCCGAGAAGTTACTAAAAGAAACAGAAACTAAAGAGAATGAGTGAGGCAGAGCAATGCGCAGGTACGTCCGACAAGAACCTAGACGTTGTTTTAGTACCAAAAAGAGGATCTTATTCCGGATCTTATCCCTTCCGAAAGGGTTTTTAGCACAGGGGGAATCATTGGCTGCGTCCAAATAATCACATTTGCTATCTTTACACTTGACTGCTTAAATTACGTTTTCTTGTATTTGGCCCAAGTGTAGTGGGCGTGAAGATTAAGCGTGCATATAGATTTATTCACCCGATGGACGTTCACGCTGCCAGCGAGAGCATCAAAAAACGCTCGAATGCATTCTCTGGAAATCTCTCAAGCGGAGGTTTCCACCTTCCGATTGGTTGGCGCTGAACCGCATCATAGCTCATTACCATAAAGTAATGTTAATCCATGTCTACTTAAAATGAATATTTTAATTTTTTTCTTTAAATAAAACGAATACATAATAACTCTACAATTAGCATTAACTGAATTTAAAGATTATGTACACTTATCTGAAACTTTCAGAAGCATAATTGTTTGCACCTGTAAAAACTAATGTTAAACTAATGTTCAGGGGTTGTACATCTTTAAAATTAACAAAGTTCTTGAGAATCGTGAGAGAATCGTGATCTTAATTTTAGGCAAAAGAATCGTGATTCTCATTTTATACAGAATCGTGCAGCTCTAAAAGTTAAGCCTTTTTTCTTTTTTCGGATGGTGTGGATGAGCCTTCACTTAAGAATATCTCTTTAACTTTGAGACTAGTCATTCTGACTTTACGGATCTTCTACATGTACAAACATCTTTAAATAATCCAAAGACAAAGGAAAACATGAACTTGCATCATATGAGTCATGAAGCAAATGTAAGACAAGTTAACTGTTTTCAGAGTGATTTTCACAGTTTACTCCGTTGCAAAGCAGCTTTACAGAAGGCATAAAATTTGATAATGCATAAACTCAACATGTATTAAACAAGGACAAATCAAAAATGTAAGAAACCCAAAACTACAATCAAAAACTACAGAAGAAAATTTTCAAATAGAAGTTCAAAATGGCGTCGTGCAAAGTCCTTCCATGGTCGGGCATCATCTTCTACTGGTGTTGGGTTATGTGACATCCTTATGGGATGCTGGAGCCGGTGTAATCCCTGGATAAAAATTTTTATTAGGGTAGCAGAAAAACAATGAAATGTAGCACTTTTATGTCTATTATGGAAAACTAAAATGAAGTTAGTCGGCTCTGATGGGTGTTGGATGAGTAAAAATGCATGACTTTTATATCTCCAGAGTCATTTAATGATGTTCTGCCACACTAATTGTAATGTCCATGTTTGTCAAACTACTGCAGGGAAAGGGAAACGGCGTGGAGAGAATCTGAAACTTGAAAATGAACCTCAAGAGGTATTTACTGCTCATTTAAATTCATTTATATTTTCAATCTTCAGTCTAATGGCCTCACTAGAGCATTCTTTATTTATTCTTTAATTTTTTTTTCGTACTCTAATATGACCCAGACATATGAACATTGCATGCTGAATTGATCATTCAGTAAATGAGAAGTGATTGCTGTGGTTTTGTGGGGATATTTTGCTCTCTGTGCAGTCAGATACAGAGCTGGCTCTTGATGCAGAGTTCCTGGACGTCTACAAGAACTGTAATGGTGTGATCATGATGTTTGACATCACTAAACAGTGGTGAGGATTGTCCTTCTGTTTCTACCATATTCTTTCCAAATCCCACATTCATTCATCTTTCCAATCTTCTGTACCTTTATCACTTCATTTATCATCATTGCTCTCTGTGATACCTCAACCGTCCATGATCTGGATCAAGTGCTAGCAAAACCATGAAACTAAAATCAGCATCTGCATGAAACACTTTATCTTTCTGCTCATTGTTTTTGCTCTTCATTCTGTCAGTCGGTCTTCGCTTTTTGACCCCTACACATTATTTAGGCTGTTTTTTGTAAAACCAGCTTTCTAACCTGCTGCTTTATTCTGTGATTGGTTAACTTTGTCTGCATTAATCTATTGTTTATCTGAAACTTCTCTATAGTCCAAAGTGACCCATCATTATTTTATTTATAAATACATTCAGATTAATTATGTAGAAAGCACTTAAACTGAGCCAAAATAATGTTTCAATGTAATAACAGAAAGCAGGAACATGATGCCAGAGTAACTGGTGATTATAAAATCTGTTACTGCTGTCTGGTGTTCAGTCAAATATCAAAGCTCTGACATTAATAGTACATTAACATTACAAATGCTAAAGCAGCCCAGACTGAAACTACAGATTTGTTTTATGTTGTTTTATATTGAGTAAAATCTGTGAGGTCAGTGTAAACATGGTAAAATGAGAGTACTACCTTGTTATTGGTGGATAAACATGAAGTTGTAAACAAACCCAAGCAGAATCTTTCTTCATTTCTTGTGCTTTATCTCAATGTGTTTTGTTGGTTTTGCTGCAGAGTAAATGTTTTTGTTTGTTATATTTGTTGTTAAGAAATTTCCTCTGAGAAGGGTCTGGGTTTATTTTATTTGGTAACCTGTAGTGACCAAATTGCGAGCCTGGTTAAGACTAAATAGAAGTCGATTTGTCATATCCTTCTGGTTTTTCTTTTACTTCTTGGTAATTTTTTGTTCAGAATCAGATTTGAGAAACTGGGCTAGACAATTAATCAAAATCTTTCACAGTATATTTCCTTTCAATAACAGTGGTATGGTTTTCGTAGCTCATTAGTCCAGGCGTTTTAGGAAAAAGGGTGAACAAATTGCAACAGAATCAAGCTCAGCTGATTTTGTTTCCTCCATATGTTCTGAGTAAGGAAAAAGCCCGGAAAAATCCCATCAGGGGAATGTTCCGAAAAATACCTAAATATATCCTATTCATACGCCTATTCATTATTTTTCCTCACATGAATAGAGTAAAAATAACCTTTAGATATCACCATGAAAATTACTGAGTTAATTACTTATATCAAGACAAACAAAAAATGTATTACAAGTTTTTTAATTGTTTGTTAACATGGACATATGGTGCATAATCTAATTACAGATGTGCTCATTTGCATAAATACCACAACAGATCTAAACACAGCGTTTTTAAAACATTCAGAGATTCAGTCAGTCATTCATTCAAGGTCCACTCCATAACCTGTCGATTCACAATAACCTGTATCTCTTCTGAATAATTCATTTTAAAAGCTTGCACCCTTATTTTAGAGTACTTTAAATAAGTGAAGTATGTCTTTGATGCAGGACATTCAACTACATCCTTCGGGAGCTACCAAAAGTGCCAACACACATCCCAGTTTGTGTACTGGGAAACCAGCGTGACATGGGTGAACACAGAGTTATCTTACCTGATGACATCAAAGACTTTATCAACAGTCTTAACAGGTGAGCCGTGCATTCAACATCTTATAACCTTTAAACCAGGACCTCTCAGTCAAACTCCAGACATCTGCTGACAGCAAACACAGTCCTGCACTGAACTTATACTATTGATTCAGATTAGGAAAGCACTGATACAACATTTCTGTGCTGATACCGATATTCACTTACTTCAAATCTACAGATAACTGTTGGATGGCAATAGTTTAGTTTTATGTTGTGAAATCCTAGAAGTGCAGAGCATACAAACTGGTGTTGTCATTAGGGCTGTGCAAATAAATCACCTGGAATTCTCATGTGTGTAATGGCAGTTCCTTGATTAGTAGTAAATCGCCATCACCTGCTTTCAGATGGAGCAGCATTTACTACACAGAGCCGTATTTCACAGAGAAGAAGGAAAATCGACTCCGATAATCTATGCGTTTTTGTTTGTTGTTTTTTATCGTTTTAGATTTTTAGTATCGATATGCATCGAAATCTCTATAAACACTAGTACAAACTGTAACTTTGTTGTCATTGTAACCCAATTCATATTAATCTCACAGTATGAGTTTTGTTGTGCTTTCGCCCCTTTTTATTTGTCATGATTTAACACAATGTGCGTAACCGGAAAGGAGGCTTTCTCAGATCCATTTGACATCATTTTAAAGATTTGTTAAAAGTTACTCCAATAATGCTTTTGCTGTTTTTTAAAGTTTAACATTTTTATTTATGGCATGCAAGGAATATTATATGTGATGTGTATAAATGAGTCTTAACCTCCTAAGACCTGGATGTCCACATATGTGGACATCACATTGTTTGTTGTTTGCACCATAATACTTAATTATGTGTAACTGGAACCTGTTGTACACAAACGTAGATAATTACACTGCTTTATGTTCAAAGAAAAATATTTGGTTATTATATTGGTTTCTAACCCCAAATAGCTGGAAGAAATCTAAAATGCAAGCCAAACCAAAGGTCAGGTTTTAGGAGGTTAATGCACATGGTCTAATTTTGAGTTACAGGCGAAAGTTGCTCAAATGTGAAGTTTGATAAAAATAAGTACATTAAGTCCTCCTCTAATGGTCCCAATGCTCCAAATAGTAATTAAACATCTAAAATGAAGAGTGCAAAGGGTGCACAAAGGGTGCATACCCATCAAAAGCAAACCACTTTTGCGTCTGATGTTTTGGTTTGGGTTTTAAAACATGCAGAAATTAAAAAATAAAAAGTGCAGGATTTGTTTGATGTTTAAAGCTTTACTAAAAGCGATAAGGCGATGTTACTTCAGCTGACTCACTTTAACTTAATTTTTCTCAAAATTGACTTTGCTGATCCATCGACTTGAAACAGGTGTAGCTCTGTTATTTTTTTGTCAGATTCCAATAAATCATACATCATTTTGAAAATCTTTTAATAGAGGGTTTTCTCGACGCCTCATCAGAACTGAAGTCGCCATATTGGAGGCACTCCGCATCACAACAGAGCACAGACACTAAAGTATATCCCGAACGTCATCAAGGAAAATGGTTAATTATTGCCGTGTTTGAGGTTGTATCATTAGGACAGTTTGAGAAAAACATTTGGAATATTATCGACTTCCAAAAGTTATTAAAAACCAGGGAAAGGAATGCAAGAAATTATAAGGAGGCGCTTGTGGTTGGCAAAGCTCAAGAAAAAGAGTAGTATTGTATTAGAAATATGATTGACGTATATAAAGTATAAAACAAGAATGCTTCTACTTGTTGTGCTTTATTTAATATGTACTTTTTAAAAGTATACTTTTAGTGTTTGCACAAAATGTACTTAAACACAACTCAAATTTGCGCTGCAATGCCTTAATGCCAGTGTGCTTAATTACTCATAACAAATTGTAATGATAATAATATTTTTAATAGTAAATGGTAAAAACAATTATTGCTTTTATTGTTTTACTGTGTGCTTATTTGACTGTAAAGCACTTTGGTAGGACACTGACTATTTTAAATTTGCTATATAAATAAAGCTGACATTGACATATGGGCTCGGACCCTCTATAGAGAATGTAAAATTACAATAAAATAACTCATTGCAACTCAGTTTGCATGGATTGGTGACATATTTCTGTCAGTTATTATAATCAAATTCTCATGATCCTGTCTGATGTCAGACCTCCAGGCTCCTCCCACATCCACTATGCAGAGTCCTCCATGAAGAATGGCTTTGGTCTGAAAAACCTCCATCGCTTCTTCAACATACCCTTTCTTCAGCTGCAGGTCAGAGAAAGATCTTGTCACATATATGCCAGTTTGCATCTGGATCATCTTACGTGTAGTTAGGGGTGGGTGATATGAGCTCAAATTCATATTCAAGGTATTTTCTACTTTCCAGCCTTTATATCACCATTATATTGGCATATGAGAAAAAACATTGTGGAATCACATTATAATAAACCTTAGTTAAATGACTGGCAAAATATGAATTTTTAACCTTAAATAACTAGGAAAGTGTCATTTTGCTGCTGACGACACACAGGCACCCGCAAAATAGAAACCCAATACAGCCATGATTGGGTTTTACCTCTCATTTGCACAACACATCACACAAATTTTATCTGGTTTTGTCCCAAACAACAATACTATCTATTCTAAATAGTGTGGTAGATTACGATTAGTGCATCAAATGATGTCATGCATTTAATAAACCCACAGAAGATTAAGAGTCTGCGTCAATTCTGTTTGAACTGTTTTAGTTTTTTAAAACTTAATTATAATCTTACTTTGTTATAAAGATTGTTTATGTTTGTCTTAAACTCTGACATTAGCTGTGATGTTGTTGTAACTTTATAATCTTCCTTGTGTCTCTCTTGAGACTGCCTGGATGGCATGAATTAATAAGGCAGGTTTAAACTAGATCAGTGTTGTTGACCGCTGTGTCTTATGTGTCACACATCTCATTCTCTTTCTGCTGTTAGTCTACAGTCAGCGGGTTAGAGGATGTGTTTCAGCTGACATTTTATTCACCCTAGTAATGAAATTAACTAACCAGTCCCTCATAGAGTGGTAATAAAACCCAATCGACATGCAGAATTATAAACACTACCTCTGTAGATACGAGTAAACATTGGATGATCTACAGTACTGTGCTGGATGTTATATCACAAACACAGAGTTGCGTGCTCGGTCAACTGCTGTAAACGTGACATCCCGCTGTGATCTGCAGCACCTCACGCTCATCAAACTTTCAGCTTTGTGTCGAGATCGGTTTACTTCTTCATGCTATTATTCTTCATCATAGTCTCTCACTTGTCTGACCCAACAATAGGTCAGCATGACTAAACCCAACGACAAGAAGATAAACTGAATTCAGATCACTGTGTTTGTGTTCACAGAGGGAAACTTTGTTACGACAATTAGAGACAAATCAACTTGACATTGATGCCACACTGGAGGAGCTTAGCGTTCAACAGGAGACAGAAGACCAAAACTATGACATGTGAGTGGACACACAGCTTGACATTAATGCACACGCAGACTTAAAGAAAGCTCATCTGATTTGTACTTGCATTTGTATATTAAGTATAATATAAAATATATTTATACCACGGGGCTGTTGAATGTTTTTTTCTGATTGGTTTAGAAATGTTCCATGGGCGTTGATTATTTTTCAATAACCGCACACCTAACTTTTAAAATGTCTTAAAAATAGGCAGCACAAGCATTAAACTTGTGAAAATCATAAAAATACATAGATGCATGCACATTTTATGTATGCACCAGTTACCAGTGTTACTGAAGTAAAATTTCACTTTTGTATTTGCAGATTTCTTGAAGTGATGGAGACTCGTAAAGCGTATGGCTCTCCAGCGCCCTCTAATGGTCAGAGTCCGTCCTCGGGTTCCCAGTCACCTGTGGTGCTGCCAGGAGCCGCCTCACCCAATAACTCCAGCCCCAGTACTCCACAGGCCCCTCCCACCAGCCAGACCCAATCTGCACCTCCACCTCTTGCATCTATACCCCACCCTGCTGCCCAGACATCAGCCGTTCATCTACCACCGACCCAGACACCATCACAAACCCAAGAGCCTCCTGCCGCTGCACCGATGCCCACTGCAGCTCCAGCAGCACCTCCTGTACAGAAACGAGGATTCATGTCACGTCTGTTTGGATCCTCCACAGCAGAGACCTCACCAGACAAATCAGGTGCATTTCTTAAATTAGAGCAACAGTATTGAGTATTTTTGTAGGCCAACTTGGTTCCCTCGCCAAAAAGCCCATTTATTTTTTCCGTAGACTTTTGGATTATTGCAAAAAATACGCTTTTTGTTTAAACAAAAGTTTTTGACACTTGCATGTTTTGTCCAACAAGATCATCTTTACAGATGAACACAACTTTTTTTAATTTTGAAGTCTAAATGTGTTTACTAAAAATAAAACACTAACCTTAGGCTACAAGCGAACTACACCACTGTCTCTCCACATCAGTGTCATCACCAACAGCTCTTTCACTATTTATAATACATTTAAAAACATGTTCCCCAATAAGAAAATACTCTCTGAATGGGAAATGTGCCCATTAGTCTAGTAGCCAGCCCATAGAGCCCCATTGTGAACCCGGAAATGTTGAGTACACCAAAGTTTTATTGCATGAATGGGAAGTATAGGTCCCCAACATACAGAAACTGCCGGATGCTAATTTGCATATGTTGAGCAATTTGCTTAATTTGCATAATTAGCAATATTAGCTTAATTGTCCATTTTGGTCACATATTTTGCACTTTATGGCCAATTTCTACAATATGTAAGTGGTTTTAAAGGTTTTAGAGGATTCTGATTTCATTTCTGCCACTTTCAGACTTCAAAATGGTAATTCTGTAACAGATTTGGATTAATTTAGACACTTTTTTATTAATTCCGAACAAAATTTTAGGTTATTTTATGGTAAACACTATATTCTCACATTTCAGAATCACAAGAACTCATGCTCTTTGATGTGAATGTTGATAACCTCAATATGTTTACATTTCTTGAGGTCTGGTCATGTTTTTATGCAAATAAGCTGTTGCAGTGAGCTGTTGTATATACAATAAGTATGTTGTGAAGCAAAGGAGCATAGTCTATTTTTAAAGTCGAAATTATCCTTGCTGATATTTTTATATTCTTATATCATATTTATGTTTTCACATTAAGATAAAAGGTTATGAGTTATAATGACAGTTTTGTTCAGTACATTGTGAATTTCTATTCAGATCCATTTTGTGAGTGAATCTGGTGTTCAAAAATTAGTTACCATTATTAAAAAAAAAATTATTCTTCTTTTTTTAAATTCAGACTTCTTGTGATTTGATCAGGAATGGATTAAAAACATTTGATATTCAGTGTTCTTGCTGCTTTCTCAAGTTGTCGTGTAGTATTAATTTAACCATTCGGATCTAGGTTTAAAGGACAAGTTCTGTATTTTACACTTAAAGCCCTGTTTTCAGATTGTTTATGATGAAATAGAACGGTTTTGGCTGAAATTTCGACATATGCGGCTGCCCTGAGAATTTTTGTGTGTTTGTGTTTCACCTCACACCTCTACAATGGGTTTAATGGTGCACTGGAACAATCCTTTCTAAAATGCATTAAACTTTCGTTTACAGAGACGTGAAACTCACCGAGTGGTCAGGGGTGTTCACTGATATGCTCACACAAAAATCGCTGCAAAAGATGCTATTTCACTATTTCATCATAAACAATCTGAAAACAGGGCTTTAAGTGTAAAATACCGAACTTGTCCTTTAAGTACTTTCAAAACAAAGAGAAACGTTTTGATCAAGTCGAAATGTCAGGAAAGAAGTGTCTGTTTGCACCATGCAGTGGCAAAAATAGCGACTTTAAAATATCTTTACAATCAGAGGAACTCTGTAACCTTGGATGGAGCCCGTATAAAATTTACCGAAAGCGCAAAAGGCCCCCAGCAGTGAAAGCACTACCTCCTACAGAACGTAATATGCGCCTTCATGGAAGACGTGCCCACCTACAGGTGCTACTATGAAGATCAGCTGACCAGCCTGATCCACGGGTTGTGGATATCGCCTTGTTTGGATGGGACAAGAAGATGGGTCTAAAGGAAGGAGAGGAACTGCTTCTGCCCACACAGGATTCAAGTCCAGTTGCTCCTCCTGCTTTGTTAGATGTTGTCAGCTGTGCTTTCAAAGCTGTGTTGAAACCTTGTACATCAGCAAAGTGCAGCTGTGTAGCTGCAGGTCTGGGCTCTACCAGTTATTGTTCCTGCAAAGGCAATGATGGTATACTGCAAAATACTTACAAAACACCAAGCACACAAAGAAAGGGATGAAGGATCTGGAGAAGATTATGACACAACAAATGAGAATAGTGAAGATGATGAGGCTGCCTTTTAATTAATTATGAGGCATAGCAGTTTGCCTGAAGGTGGTAGCCAATGTGTGATTTGTGTGGTGCGGAGGTAAGGCCCTCTTGGTTAGCCTTCCGTCTGGCGGGCTGACCCGGGTTGCCCAGACTCAGTTTTAACTCTTCCGTTTGGCGGAGTTTTAACTGGTTCCTCGTTTGATTTTGCGACTTGCGGACCAACCTGGAAAGCACATCTGCCATTCTGGCATGGCCCTAGTGACTTGCGGGGCCTGTCTTATATGGTATGTATATGTTGTATATTTACATGTTTGCCTTGGTGCAGAGGTGAAGCCCTCTTGGTTAGCCTTGCGTTTGGCGAGCTGACCCGGGTTGCCCAGACTCAGTTTTAACTCTTGCATCTGGCGAAGTTTTAGTTTACCCGATTACTATGTATCATACAGTTCCAGTATCCAAGTTATGTCAAATATTCGCATTGCTTTTTCATCCAGAAATGCATAACATTCAGCCAAACAAAGATTCATTGTTTATGCTATTTTGAATCTTCAAAAGTGTCAGGAGGGGATTCAGCCTCACTATACCCTGTAAACAATGAATCAACATTTATAAGTGCACTCATGATTCTGAAATGTTAGATTATTTTATTTACCATAAAATAACCTAAAATTATGACTGAAAGTAATACAAATTTGAATAAATAAATCAAAATTTGTAATAAAATTAGCTCTTTAAAATCTGAAAATGCCAGAAATGAAATCAGCATCATCTAAAACCTCTAAAACCACTCACATAGTGTAGAAATTGGCCATTTAGTGCAAAATATGTGGTCAAAATGGACGATTAAGCTAATATTGCTAATTATGCAAATTATGCAAATTGCTCAACATATGCAAATTAGCATCCGGTAGTTTCTGTATGCTGGGGACCCATACTTCACATTTCTGCAATAAAACTTTGGTGTACTCAACATTTCCGGGTTCACCTAGTTGGCTACTAGACTACATGTTTTGTTATTTTTTGAGATCTTCATGCGTGATGAACTTTAACCTCCTTACACCCAAGTTTTGGTTTGTCTTTGTTCAGATTTCTTCCAGCTATTTTGGGGCTAGTAAGAACTAATAAATATAAAAATCAAATATTTATCTTTGAAAATGAAGCAGTGTAATTGTCCACGTTTGTGTACAACAGGTTCCATTTACACAGAATTAAGTGTTGTGGTGCAAACATAAAAAAATGTCTTAGGAGGTTAAAGTCCCATGTAGAAACCGCCCTTTTAAAGACATGTTAAAGTCACGAGTGAGGGTATTACTGATGTCGTAGAGTAAAACATGAAAATATATTAGGCTGATGTTAGCCCAAGATCTTATATAAGGAGTTAAACCAAAAGCCCATTTAAAAATCCCACTAGCTGGATTTCCATACAACCGTGAAGCGAATCGAAAAATGAGGTTTGTTTTCATCAAGTTGTTCGAGCGAATGACTGTGGTATACCTAATAACCAACAGTAAATAAAACAAGGCATGCTTAGAAAATGTGCATTAAGTTATACATTTACTATCAGTGCAGTTTGTCATTGTCAAACTGAATACTGTGGACAGAAGAAGGAATGCAGAGTTTTTGATGCAGGCACTAACAAAAAAGGGCATTAAGATGACGTCGAGCCTCATATATGATAAAGAAAACATCAGCTGATACAGCTAGATCATCAGTTACGTGGGTTTAATGTTTACCATGTCAGAATTTATTCAGCAAATGCATATCCATCTCCCATTGTTCACATTTACTTTTAACGCACAAGCCAAAAACCACCTCAAGCGAGCTTAAAAACTTTTTGCGAATTAAGGGATTTTTATTAGAAATTTGGCGTTTCCATCACCCGTTTCTTATGCGATATTTCAAAATGTGCATAAAATCAGTGTGATGGAAACCCAGCTATTGCTAAAATGTTAATTCGCTTCTGGGTTTTCCATACATAAACAGTCACATCATCCCTGTGATGCTCTATAATAAGAAAAGTGTGACAGCTACAGTATGATATACTGCTACTAATAAAAATACACAGGACCCAAAAACTATTTCCAGTATTAGATGAACTGAAACGTAGCTGTAGTCTAAAGTTAGTACAGTTATTTCTACAGTTTCTTGATGTTTATAGTAATTATAAAATAATCTGTTTTTGGTGTGAGCTCAGCAGATCTAATGAGCTGTTTTGGGTTTGAACCACAGATTTACATCAGTATTACAAATAGAGAAGATGGCTGTCATGAGAAGTCTTCTCCATTAAGATCTGCTTGAAATAAAATACTGTTCGATGTAACCAGTGAGATTAAATACGACATGTTAAATGTGTTATAGAAAAATTGGTTTATTAATTTTTTAATGTTTCTAATGTTGCTCTTGGCTGGTCATGTAATTCAACAGTTATAGGATGAAACCTCACAAGGGTTGAAACACAAACTATATCAATATTGTGCTCTCGACTACAAGCCTTAATGTCTGGAGAGATTGACATGCATAATATGCTTTTTCTTTGTAGGTTTGCCAATGTGTGTGTGTGTGTGTGTGTGTACTGTTTATTGAGGGACTACATGGATTGTGGTATATAGTGAATACTAAAGAGCCATTATCAGATAAGACCGGTCTGCCATTGCTAAGCCATTACTGAGACCAGTGAAGTGAGAAACACACGAGCAGCTCTGCACCAATGCATCTGTTGCTGCATTGCAGATCCAGGGGGATGCTGCAGATCACACCCATTAAAACGCATCACATACCACATATAAGCTTCGTTTCCATTACAGATTTGAGCAAAACTTTAGCGTTGTTTTCTAAATGTTGACTAGAATACTATTGTGAAGGCAGGGTATCTGATTTTGAAAGGGTATCACAATCCCACCCTCCATTCAAATCGCCATCCAAAGCCACGCCTCCTCAAAAACACATGAACACGCACAGACAAGTGAGAAAACTTTGCAGTTCAAAGTGAATAACAAATATAAACTTCTGTTTTAAATCAGAATTAGTTACAGCACATTTTCAGTTGTGTAGACGTGTAATTTTGCAAACATGATAGCATCAAACTAGAATATCTGAACGCGCTGATGACGTATGGTGTCTGCGTGAACGGGGCATGCACAACACGTTCACAGAAGAGGAGCAAAAATTGCATGCGTCCAATTATTACATTCGGTTCGAGTTCAATGATTGAACATATTTTGTCCTGCGTCTTTCACAGATGACGCATATTAATAAAAATACATTTAAACAACTTAAAATAGTGACTGCTATCAGGACGTGAGGAGACTTTTAACCAACTAAAAATTTATCAAATCAGATACCCTGCCTTTAACCGATGTTATGCAACTAAAATGCAATTTTTGCTTTCGCTATAAGTAATTTATCATGTCGACTGATGTTGGTTGGTTTACTAATATTACATCCACCGCACTATTATAACCAAAGGAGACATAGGAGTATTATTCAATTTTATTTATATAGCGCTTTTCACAATAAGTAATCGTTTCAAAGCAGCTTTACATTAATTGAAGCAGGGGAAACACAGAAAAATCGATAGACAATCTAAGTAGCAAAATACAGTGGCTAAGATTAAACTGAATATGTAACGTATAGAAGGGGTGCTAGGTTAAGCCAAAGTCGACTGACTCCCAGGGGTGGGAAGAACCCTAGGAGAAAACCCCAATGGGACAAGTCCTAGGAAGAGAAAACCCTTGGAAGATATATCTATATAAATATATGTAACGGATAAACAGATTAGACGGGTTCAGCCGGTGGTCGTTGGGCAGGCATCACATTTGAAAGACGGTCAGTAGATCAGTGACGTGTTGACCTTCGGCCGGAACTCATTGGGATCGAGGACGAGACGGGGAGATAGAGAAAAAAATCCTATTAGCATAGGGCTGTTTGTATGTTATGCAAGTGTCACACAGTGTTGTGTTCTAAAATATGCTCGGTTCCAGACAGGCTAGCTATTGCTGAATAAGTATATTACCCAGACGAGTTATGTGAATGCTTTGTTCCATGCAGGTTAACTATTGCGAGATAAGTACATTTACTAGACTAATTATGTGAATGCTTTGTTAAAGAAAAAAGTCTTATTAGGGCTGGGTATTGGCAAGGGCCTCACGATACAATACGTATCACGATACATGGACATGATGACAATATGATACAATATGATACAATACGTTGCGCTTTGCAATACATTGCAATACTTTTTCTTTTCTTTTTTCTTTTTTTTCTTAAAGCCTAAGTGCGTCAACATGTTGGCTTTGAAAGCTGCAGGTGTTTTTACATTTTCTGCCGTTTTCTCACTCCCGTTAACTTATGAGACACTGGCCTAACGGTCGTATATGACAGGCAAAGGACAGCGACAACTACAGCGGCAGAGGAGGTCGTTTGATGCACACAGAGGGATTAGATTTTTTAAAAATACAGATAGTAGAGATTGAAATATCAATACACTATTGTGGAAAAATGTATCACAATAGTTAGCTGTATTGATATTTTTGCACAGCCCTACTTATCATCCAAACATTAATGCGAAAACGTATAGCTGTTCTATGGAGATAATAGTAGATTATTTTAAATCAAAAAAGCGTAGGAGTGTTATCCAAACATTATTGGCAAGAAAAGCTTTTTATACTTGGGAGCAGACATGTGTTAAAGTGTTTCTAGGAGGTTTTAGTTCATCTTCAAATAATAATAATGTGAATTGCTCGCATCAGGTGACCTTAAAATGCAAATTGTTGTTCTAACATACACCTTCTGGTGCTACTTGGACATGTCATCAGTGGAAAAACCTGGAGTCGACAGGTGTTTCGAGTCTTTAATTAACAGTCTTTTAACCCGGGTTGACCCTGCCAGGGGTGTCCAGTCCCCGGCCTGTGTCCAAGTGCCGTACATCTCCTTATACGAAAATAAAATCTTTCATTGCAGTTTTGCGATATACACCTTTTTCAAATTGCCTGAAAAACACCTCATGCAAGGGTTAAAACGTTTTAATGATACATGGGAGTTTGGCTGTATTTTCAATTCGAGCTCTAGAGACATGGTACAGCATCAGGGGGGTCGTGTGGTCATTCATAGGCTTCAAATATAAATAATTTGCAAAAAAGTCCTCCCTTGTTTTTGTCTTTACTTCTGATTTCACAAACGTACAGTTCCAGTAGGTTCTTTATGTTCTTGCCCCAATCTGATACTCTCTGGTATTACTGTAAACATCAATAAAAATCATTTTGTCTGCTAATGCATATTGAACTCTCTTATCTTCATCAGATACTTTAGGTTCTGATGGCCCAAAGCCTTCTGGAAATGTTCAAAGCGTGGATGATTTTGTGCCGGATGTCAGCTTGCAGCGAAGCTTTCTGGAAGATGGTGGAACATCAGCGGTTAAATCAAAGAGCAAACCTACAGGATCTGCTCCAATCCTGGATAGTGACAGGTGTGTTTAGTATTGCATTAGCAGCCGTTTTAATCTTTTCTTATGAAAACCTATTTTTGTTTCATCTTTGTTTTAATTTCTTTCATGTTCTTCAGTGATGGAGAAGGACGGGGAAATCCTTTGGTTTCAGGTTTCCAGGATGATTTAGATCCAGATGACCGAGCACCGTGTCAACCTGCTGTTAAAGCGGCTGTCCCGAGCATCGGTGTCACCCTCACAAGTGATGAAGAGGAGGAAGATTCATCTCTACCGTCAGCTGCCCACAACATCACACTGAACACAAAGAGGTGAGAACCGCCTGCTCTCTTACTATTAATAAAAAGACAAACTTGCTGAGACCTGACTAGAAGTTTTATGATTATGATTTGATAATCACTGATTTTTTACTTGATAATATTGTTATCTCTTCCCTTGTGTTTGCTCACTGTAAAAAGATAGATGAATAAGCAGCTGATTCGGGATCAGGAAGTGATTTATACATGAATGAAATGTTCAATTCTCTCTCAGATCTTTAGTGAACTCAGTCAGAGAGCAGCAAACCTGGTCAAAAGCAGCAGAGAGATCCCAAAACATGAGACCTGCGCTGCGGCCACTCGGTCAGAAGATAGGGGGCGCTGACTCTGATTCAGATCATGAGGCTCCTGGCGCTAAGCAGATGCTGTCATTTGTCATGGATGACCCAGACTTTGAAAGCGAAGATATTTTACCCAAAATCAAGAAGGTAGAGATTCATTTATATGGAAATGTCACGAGGTGAAACTGACCTTGTTTACTTTTTCATGCATGTTTATTAGAGAGACAATACTGTGTGACATTTAACTCATTAGCACAGAAAACTACTATATTGTGCTGAATATAAGACAACATTTTTTTTATGGACCACCTCTCAATAAACAATGTTGTATTCAAGCTCTAGACTATTACAGTGCCAAATGCACGTAAACATATTAACCTGGACTGAAGCAACCGAGTTAATGAAATATTAATAGGCTATGTGTTTATATGGGAATTAACGGGAATAAACTGGGAATTTGAAAAAAAATGCAGTGTTTCCAATAACAGGGAACTTAAATGTAGTTTAAAAAATATAGCAGCATAATTTTGTTTAACACAAGAAGATATAATGCACTTTCAGTTGAATTTCTACCCTCCTTTAATCTTGCACACAAAATAATGTCAAAATGTCCATCTTTGCATGTAGTCATGTAAATTACATAAATGTGTTTAAAACTTCCTTGTGCTACGTGTAAGCTAGTGTACAACAACATTATACCTTCGTAATACACTTAAATGTTTTCTAAGTCAGTGTATAATTAAAAAAGTATCCAAAAACCACCCAAAGTTTGGTCACATTACTATTTTAAATGTTTTTTTAAAAAAAGTCTTATATTCTCATCAAACCTGAATGGCTTTTTTGATCAAATAAATCCACAGTTTGATGAGCGTAAGTATCAGGATTCTTCAAAATTTGTATGACTTTGCATGCATGTCTGATTATGACCAAACTAAATGTTTATTAATGTTTGTAAATTATAGAGTTTATATACATTTCCAAATAATTCACATACAATCCTGATAAGTTTCCAATTTGGAATGTTACCAAAATTCCCAGATTAAGTTCCCATGGAAAGTTTCTGGAAATTTACCACTCCTTTTGCAACACTAATTGTTATTAAATCCAGATTTGAAATGAATGTGGAGAACCAAACCGGTCCCATTTGACTTATAAAAGTCCAAATGTAAAGCATTTTCTTTATAAAAGCCAAGAATTGGTCTTTGAAGGGGGGGGGGGGGTCATTTTCTAATCAGGGTTTATATAATCATATATTCAGGATATTTGTCCCTCATTTTTTAAAAACAAGAAGTATACGTGTTGTCAGCTTGTATTTTTATTTAAAGCTACATTTTGCGGTCTCTGTTTTTTCATAGGAGGCTTTTCCAGCACCAGATGATGAACTTGATGGATCTGATGATGGTTTTGTGTTAACTGGACTTTCAGAGCCGCACAAACCGGCTGGTTCCTCCTTCAAAGGTCTCAACAGTGACATTGATCTCTTTGGTCTGGGGTTTGAAGATTCGACGCCTAAGAGCAAAGACAGCAGTGAAGACCCAGATGGTAACCACACCGAGATTATCTGTGTATTATACTGATGTTCACTGATTCAAATCATTATATATCTATTATTACTTTATTTGAGTAGATTGACTTGCTCTTAGGGATAGTAGCAGTACACGATATGTCAACACATCTCAAGAATAAAGAGCCGAAACGTGACGGGGTTTGTGGAGATGATCCTCGTAAAGTTTTTCTTTCCTCCAGTCTGGCATTGGCATGTGTTGACCAGTGAAAAGGCAGATTTAGTTGCGCTCTTTAACCGCGCTGTTGATTTTAAACTGACCCGGCTCTTTTCACACACACCTGACAGATCTCACACATTCCTACCTGTCCATCATATCTCTCTCCAAACAGTAAAGACTTTATAACCGTCATCTGTTTTCCAGAGAACGAGAGCAGACACTCCACCAAAGACAAGAAGAAGAAGAAAAAGAAAAGCAAAGAGGTACGATATCAATGTGTATTGAGAGATTGATGTGTCTGTAACATTTGGCCATATTGAATAGATTTAAAAGCTCATATCCATCAACCACTAGTACATTTCACTTTAAAGTATGTGTCAAAACCACCTTTATGTGAAATGTCTCTAGGAGGATGAAAAAAGCAGCAAGAAACGACACAAACACAAGAAAAAGGAAAAAGAAGAGTCTGGAACAGGGGATGAGAAAGAAAAGAAGAAGAAGAAATCAAAGAGCAAGAAATCAGGAACTGTGGATGATCTGGAGGCGTTCCTCGCCGGGGACGGGCCGGTAAACAGTGAGGGCGGAGACTATGAAGAACTCTAGAACTTCAACTAACCAATCAGGGTTTGACATCATCACTGGCTGTGTGACATCATCAGGTCCATTCATACATAGCACTTTTGTTTTGCAGTGCCTAACCTTGGCAGCGTTTTTGTTCTTCCAGCATCACAGCTTTAGGTTGGGATTTGGTGGTTCACCTCACACCGTCTCCGTTGACCTAAAACTAAAGATCTGTTTGTTATGAAGAGATAGATTTCATCTGCTGCTCCAGAGTTATTACCTGAAACAAACAGAAACTGAGCTCTTTCACAAGACTTAATGAGGTTTGAGAAAGTTTAGCTTTAGTTTAGTGTGTCTATATGTGTGTTGTGTGATTGCATGCACGGATGATTGGATGTCTTTCAAATGTCTAAAGTGGATATTCACACAAATCTTCCACATCCGGCCTTATTCATCAAACACAAGCTGAAGGATTATTTTTATTATAAAGGCATTCTTCTGAAAGTGAGCTAATAACCAATAATTTACCCACAAAAAGAGTTTATTATTAGTGTGTGTGTTTGAATAATATCTGAGTTTTGTTCAATCATTGGCAGATGAATGCTTTTATGTGTTTTATGAATCAGAGTCACATGATGCTTAATGTCTCTGAAGTCCTTTAGGCTGTCAAATCAGTCAATACTTTACATAACTAGATTCAATTATTGTCTAATAATACCAATCAGAACGAAAGCCTTTCGACTAACCAAGTCATACATGATGTCATACCTCATTTCACACTAAAAACATTTTAAACAATGTTTCTGATTTTGACAGAATTGGTCAATATGTGGATTTCTGTAGCTATGTGTAGATGTGTCGTGTGAAGTGTTTTAGATGTGGACCATCAGCTAATCTTCCTCCTTCATCATCATCATCAATGAACTCCAGGTAATTTACAAATGAAAGTGCTGTTAACCTGATGGCTGTTTTAAACTCTTTTCATTCAGTAACACTGCACTATAGCCGACCTAAACAACAAAACATAAACTATAGCTGTACATTTGTAAAACATGTGATTGTGAAAATAGCATCATATTTTGACCAAACACATTTCTACTATGTAATATCTTGAAAGATATTTTGGCCTCACATCTATTGATGAATGAAACGATAAAGACAAATGATTGTTTCCTCTTAATGAGACTCGTTTGTGTAACACATTTATGTGTAATAATGTTCAGAAAGAGTTTGATTCTGCTGATTCTGTTTCATAAATGAGAATCTGTGTTTACTAACTAGGATTACAAATGGTGAAAAGTTTTCGGTAAATTTCCCGGAGACCTTTCGTGGGAACTTAATCTGGGGAATTTTGGAAATATTCCAGATTGGAAATTTAACGGAAATTATTTGGAAATGAATATAAACTCTATTATATACAAACATAAATGAACATTTAGTTTGGTCATAAGCAGACATGCATGCAAGGTAATAAAAGAATCCTAATACTTAAGCTCATCAAGCGCTTTATTTATTTGATCAAAAATCCTTCAGAAATCCTTCTTATATAAATTTAATCTGAAACATTTTTTATCAAATAAATGCAGCCTTGATGAGCATGAGCAAGACACTTCTTTCAAAAACATAAAAAATACTAAGGTGTCCAAACTTATGTTTGTCTTATCAGTGGTATAATGTTGTTGTACACTAGCTTACACACAGCACAAGGGCGTTTTAAATTTATTTATGTAATTTACATGAATACATGCAAAGATGAACATTTTGACATTATTTTGTGTGCAGAATTTAAGAAATGATCTGTTTGTGTTATGGATGAATGCAAGTACATGCAGGGGGTGTGGCCTCAATGTTCCTTCAGTAAGCAGTGTTCTGTGTGTATGTGACTGAGGGATGAGCAGGGGAGAAATTCAAATGACCATTACCATATGTTCCCAATAATTCCCATATGTTCCCATTAATTCCCATATGTTCCCGTTAATTCCCATATGTTCCTGTTAATTCCCATATGTTCTCGTTAATTACTGTATATTTCCGTTATTTCCATATGTTCCCGTTAATTCCTGTATATTTCCATTAATTCCTGTATATTTCCGTTAATTCCCATATGTTCCCGTTAATTCCTGTATATTTCCGTTAATTCCCATATGTTCCCGTTAATTCTTGTATATTTCTGTTAATTCCCATATGTTCCCTTTGATTCCTGTATATTTCCGTTAATTCCTGTATATATGTTCCTGTTAATTCCTGTATATTTCCGTTAATTCCCATATGTTCCCGTTAATTCTTATATATTTCTGTTAATCCCCATATATTACCATTAATTCCCATGGAAAGTTTCCAGCCTTGAAAATTCCTGGAATTTTGCAACCCTACTTATGACTGTACCTTTTAAGATTTTAAGCAGTTTTCACATGTTGAATAACCAAATCTTTTGGGTTTCAGTCTTTTGTTTTTGTCACCTTCATCTTACTCTAGCATTGTCCTTTAACACTGTAAGTTCTCTTATAAATGATGTGAATCTGAGATGTTTTGTTTGATGAAGTGCACGCATTATTACTTTCTGCCTCCAAAAAAAGACTTGTTTTAAAGGGTACTGTAATTCTGGCATCATGGATAACCCTTAAACTTCTGATAGTTTTGCCCCCATGTGTTGATTGATTGGCTCACAGCTTTCCCTCTGATGCTGTACACCTTCACCCTGACAACTGTGAATGTTTATATCTGCCATCCCAGAATCCTCCAAGTGTGTTTGATTCCTAAGGAACTGAGCCGATTCAGTCCTGTGGGACATTAAAGACCTGCAGATGCCCAATGATTCCCGTGTGTCTTCATCGACCATCACGTGCGTCTGTGCAAATCAAGCATGCTGTCAGCCCCACGCGTGACACTGAGAGCATGAAATACATCTCGCTGTCACTATGGAAACACACGGCTGGGAGAATCGTCTCCACACGCTCACTGTGATGATCACAATCTCCAGGATGAACGACTACACTGTTGACTACACTCAACCCAAACCAGCGTAAAGATCACCACCTTGAACTCTTCCTCTTATACTCTTCCTCACGTACCGTTAACTCTAAATGGCCCTTGATTTATCTTCATTTTATCTTTGTTTAAGAAAGAGAGACTGGCACTGATGCTGGATCTGAACATACATCAGCGTTACACCGCATTTACTTTTATGAACCTCATCTGACATCCTAAAAATATGTGGATGAGCTACTTTTAAACCTTATATCAGTTTGGTTTTATTTATCCCAAAGCCTTTGTTTATGTAACCTTTTTATGGTTGCCTTTTCATTTTTTTGTCACCTGTTTCCCTACCCGCTGTCTTTATTTTGATTTGTGTTTCAATTGTATAATAAATGCAAGAAAAATTTGACCATGCTGCTTTTTGTGTTTGTCTCTTGTACAAACTGTGTTTTCTTAAACGTTTAAGAGTTTGCTTTATCTGAAGGCAGTGTTTTATGTTTCTTTAGGATCTCCTTGAGATCTGTTTGTGACCACTGGAGGGAGCAGTAGGCAATTACAGCTTTAATGTCTTCATTGCAGATGTGTTGTGATGCTGGGGATCGGTGTAGATTGAGTTTTATTGTTTGGGTCATAAAGGTGCATGATCCTGTACTTATATTACTGTAATAATGTCTGTTTATGAGTCAGAAAGGTTGTGCAAACGTGTGTGTGTGTCTATAGACATGAGTGGGTTGTTGTGTAGGTTGTGCAGGCAGATGGTTGTGTCAGATTTGTCACTGTGTCTTGATTGGCCGTATTGGCCAACACATTGGTGACTCACTGCACCTCCATGACAACCAACACAACCCCATCAAGACCCTGAAAATAACTCATCACACACTTCGTTCATGATCAAAATACAAAGAAAATGTGTTTCAACTAGTATTAAAATAGCTATGTTGAATTTCAGATAGACATCAGATTGACTCATTCAAAAGCAACTGAGGCCTCCATACATCGTGTCTGTCCACTACAGACCGTATAAACATTATCATTTTCCTGTAAAGCTGCTTTCTTTGAGAAAGTGTTACATTGAACAATTTAAATTGATAAACATTTTCTTTGTTCTGCTGTTGATGTGTTCACATATTTATACACCGTAAATACTTTACCTACATGTATTTACACTTACCCTTCAATGTGCATACACTTGTGCATCTCCTTTTGTAATTTAGTACTTTGTACCTGTAATTTCTGTCTCCTATTTTTCATATTTTTAGGCTGCTAGATGTTTTTAGGCTGCTAGGTGCTGTTTTAATGAATATTATCAGGTCTATGATAATATAAATAAAACAAACTTGTCTTGATAATAATCATTTACTGCTGTTTGTGTGAAGAGCCAAAGAGAATGAGCTGAAGTTTTAAAGTCACATAACTAAAATACTCTAAAGTATCATATTAAAGGGGACACATCATGAAAATCTGACTTCATGTTTAAGTGCTATAATTGGGTCCCCAGTGCTTCTATCAACTTAGAAAATGTGAATAAGATCAACCCAGTAACTTAGTTTTGGTAAATCATTCTCTGCAAGCATGTGAAAAAATAACTAATTGAAATTTGGCTCCCCTTGTGATGTCAGAAGGGGATCTCATTATAATAATACCACCCCTTAATCTCCACTATCCGACCATTTAGTGCAGAGATCAGCTCATTTGCATTTTAAAGGACACACCCCAAAACAATACGTTTTTGCTCACACCTACAGTGTCAATTTGAACATCTTATAATAAATGATCTGTGGGGTATTTTGAGCTGAAACTTCACATATGTACTCTGGGGACACCAAAGATTTATTTGACATCTTTGACAAGTTTTCTGAAATGTCCGCTTTAAATCTCTCTCTTGCTCGATCGCTCACTCTCTCGTCCTCTGTTTCTTTCTCATGCTTGCTCTCTTTTTTATTTGGTCATTTCTTTCATTTCAAATATATCTGTCTCATCACTTCTGAATCAATTTGTGGGCTTTCTGGATTGAAGGAAAAGGAAATGAAATTCAGATGAGATAGCTGGATGAATTAAAACTGTGCCAGATGTAAAGATCAACAAGAGTTCTAGTAAAGAGTTCTGCACAAATCTTTAATTTGGTGTTAAATTAGCATAGAAATCAGTAAATGATGGAATAATGTACAGATGAATGAGAGCAGTTCAGGGAAGCTGACTTTAAGTTGTGATAAATGTGCAGTAAGTCTTATTTATGGTTATTAGTTGAGTTAATAAAACTCACCAGTGTGTTCTCAATGTGTCAGATACAAGACTGATGGGTACTGAAGTAAATTTGTGTTTTATTTCATTGGACATAATCAGTATAGGTGTTTAAAAAGAAATACAACCGTCTTCATATTGTGTGTGCTGTCAGAATGTCATTTTTCACTGCTGTGTGTCTGTATCTTCAGAGATCAATGAAGTAAAAAAAAAACATTCATTACATGAGCAGAGACGTCCATGCTGCTCTTATAGTAAATGATGTTGAATATGAGATCCTTCGGTCATGATAGTTTTGTTTAGTTTTGTTTTAAAAGAATAGGTCAGTCCTATAGAGAATGTAACATGTTGTGACATAGTTTCTATAAAAGTGATAGTTTTATAAAGTTAATGCTATAATAGTTATTTTTGGATTTGTGACTATTTGTTTTTGATGTCCCTGGCATGAGTTTGATCAATTTTGATGAAATGTTATGTTTTACTGATATATTGTGCAGTGGTTTTATTGCAATGGTCTGGAAAGACTTCTGTTCAGTTTAGCACCAGATGAAAAACTAAATCATCTAAGTTTTCTATTGAATTCTGTTCCTTCATTTCCTCTCTCTGAAATACATTACAGTACATCATATACACGTAAATGTTTCATGTAATAGATTATGTAAGATTTTATGTGAAATCCGTTAGTGTCCTAAGATGTCAGATGTGTTTCTATTGGGATTAGAATGTATTTAAGTACAATAGTTCCCAATTGAATTGATTTAACTGAGTTTAAAGGTGCTGTAGAATGTAAAACTGTACTTATATAGTCATAGATGAGTAATACGAGTTGTGTTCATGCACTCTTAAAACGAATGTGTTAAATGAACACATCTTGTGTCTAGTTAAGGAAAACACATCTATTTTTATTTTTTATGAACTCAAATGACACATAATGTGTTAAAAACACAAAAATTTTTCGTGTTGATTTTGAGTTCATATAAATAAAAGGGACAACACAAGATGTGTTAAAACAACACAAAGTGTGTTGTTCCAAAAGTAACACATGCAGAGATGTGTTAATTAACTAGACACAAGATGTGTTAATTTAACACATTCATTTTAAGAGTGTGGTAATGACATATCATGAGCCTTAAACACGATTGTTTCCTCCTTCTTATCTAAACCTTGTGCATGTAAAAGAGCGCTGGAAAACAGACCAATCACAACATAACACCAACTGTGACGTTACAGTCCAGATGTACATCACAACATTAAATTATGTACAATGTTGTTACAATGATAAAAACAAAGTTGTGACTGCTGAGTTAACGCTATAGTGTTTAGGCTGAAGTTCTATAGAGGGTTGCATTGATGTCATTTTTTCATGTCACCACGTGAGAGCTCGTCTGGTTGAGTGCCAAAACATTCAACAAAATGGCTAGTTTTAATAGGGGCTGCTACGAAAATGGCAGTAAAACTGACTATTATCAGCTTAAATTGAATTTAGTTGAACTTGATAGCAGAGGTGGACAATACTTAGTTACATTAGTTACATTTTCCAAGCATCTGCGCTTTATTAGGATGTTTGTATTGGGAAACATTTTACTTCACTACATTCTAAAGCATATAATCATACTGTGTATTCTTTAATATTGCATATTAAAATGTATTTAATACCTAATTACATTTAAATTGTGTACTTTTACTTGAGTAAAAGTACGTTAATGTACTTGAATATTAAATGTAAAACAAACAAGTGTATTTATGAAATGTAATAGAGTAAAAATTATGATAATATTCTTTGGAATGTATGTTTTCCAAAGAAAAACACGGATAAAATACTTAAAAAAAATACTTTTAAGTAGAAAGTAAAACCTCTGCTTGATAGTGACCCTGGCAACTTATCGACCCACCTGTGGTCTGTGGACGTTGGCATGAACGATCAATTTACTTCACCTTTCCGTGTTTTTTGTCAGTCTGTAAAACGATAGCTCCGAATTCTTACTAATATCACACAACAGCTTTTTCCCATTTCGACGCGTTTTCACCGTGTTTTCGCCGATGTCACGCTGTAGGCTACTCAAATGCTGCCGCTCTCTCTTTTGCCACTCAGTGGGTTTAACCGCAGTCTATCTCGCCGACAGTGACGTCATGTGCATACCCTTGAAATACAGTTGAAAAAAACACAAACTTACCACTCAGAAACGTCCATTAACAATCTCCAAGCAATTGATTATTCCTTAAAATCTGATACAGACTCAAACATAAGATCTGTTTACACACACAGAGAGCTACTGAAGGAGAAACAGCCAATCAGAGCAGAGCTCAACATTATTATTCATGACCCTTTCAAATAAGGTAATAATAGACCATTTCATTATAAAGGGTTGTAAATGGACATGTAAAACTGACTCTGGATCATTTTGGCACTTAATAAAGCCACAAACCTTCTGTGTAGATATCAGAAAACAATTTAACAGATTATTACAATTCATTCTTTGGCACCTTTACATTACAGGTAATATCTGTGTCAGTGTCTGTGAATACAATGCAGATTATAATAAATCATCTTAGTATTTAAATGCATCTGAATTCTGATTCCATACTAAAATCCTGCAGTAGAGAATTTCTCTCTCTCTCACATGCATTTTCTCATTTTCTCTATTGCTGTCTCTCTCTCTTTCTCCCGCTGATAAGAGTTTTATTTAGGCAAGCTGATTTGAGACTGCTCTTTTGATGTCTCAGTTTTGGCCGAGTTACGCAAGCAGTGTTGAGTCACGGAGCCAGATGTGATATCTTTCTGCTGCATACTTCATTTATTTGTTCAAAACCAGAATCAGGAGTAAATGTGCTAAACTAAAGCCTAGAGTTTACTGTAGACACACAAGTTATGCTTCTCGTCTTAACTGTTGAGTTATCATCAGTCTTTATGTAGTAAAGGTTTAAGACAGGACAATAAGTGTGATGTTTAAGATTTTAGCTAATGGAAATATCTTAAAGAGTCATCATATATTTTGCATTTTTATTAGACAATCTAAACTTGTGCAAATAACTAAAAATATTATAGTTGAATTGAATCTGTTCATGTGTGTTTTTATCTGTTAGTTATCTGTCATATCTTACTAAAGGGACTTTATTCTTATCCTTAAGTGTGCCATTGCTTGTTTTATAAGCTAACACAAGTCTTATGTTTGCTTGTGGTGGAATAATTCGATATCTTAGATGAACTCTCATAACAACGTGTTACCCACCCTGGCATCGTTTTGCATTTTATACATTTTGTTTAAATAATGTTCAATGTTACCAATTCACACAAATCAGTATTTTTACAAATGTTGAAATGACAAAGATTTATGACTGTTAAATAAAGTGCTGAAACATTTCCCGTTAGAAAGACATTCATCCATCTTCTGATATGAATGTTCTGTTGTGATGTCTTTATATCATTCTGCATTGGTTGATTTGTTTATGAGGTGATATGCACACTGTATAGAGTTAGTTATGGATCTCTCATGGTGTCATGTGCTGGAGATGCACTTCATCATCAATAGCTGAACATTCAGATCTTGAGAGCGAAACAGCTCAGCATCTGTCTTTAATAATGCATGACCAGTGTCAGAAAAGCTTAATGGCAGAGAAAAAACACCACAGCTGACATTCAAAGCTTTAAGAATTGGACCGGTTTGAAGAGAATTCACTGATTCTCAACTCTGTGCATTAAAAATGATTGTTAAATTGTAGTTTCAGCCAGTAAGTAACAGGATTCATCTGACAGATGAGCTGCTGTCATTGGTGTTGCATTGTTTCATGATGATTCACTTCACCTTTTTAAGAATAGTTTTGTGCAAAATGGCGTATGATATCCAATGTAAAGTCTGCATCCTAAGGCAGAATGACTTTGACCTTGTGAATGTTATTTCTACAGATGTGCTGAGTGAAGCTGAATTTCACACATGTCGTCTCCTGAAGCTCCTCTGTCAATGTCCTGTGATACGCCTGCAGGTGTTTGTGTGGTGTTCAGCACATTTTCTCAAATCGATATGAAACAGAGCTGAATCCTCCTGCAGTCCTGGAAATTCAGCTCTGCCAATGGGAATTGAATCTCTTTACGGAGCCAAACTGAGGGCTGTATGTTATAAGAGGGCTGTTTAGCATCAAGGTCGGTGACATCAGGACGCCTAGCACGAGATCTGCTCCAGGCGGCACAGTTATGCTATATCTTCTTAGTTATCTTCAGTTGGTCTCATGTTAAGAAAGCATCACATGTATCCTTCAGAGATTGCATTGCAATATACATTTTTAGCATGACATATCCAGTTTGTTTACTTGTGTTTCATTTTTAGAGATTAAAAGTAGCAGTCTATGTAGTCAGCACTCGGACCAGAGCCCTACTACTGAGGATCTATAATAAAGAAATGAAAAGACGTATTTATTAAAGATCTTCATCATATTTACACCATGTGATCATTCCTGTACTCTCTGTACAACAGAATAAGGTCACATCATTTAGTGAAGTGACGGTTTGTCTTAAATGATGGGTGTAGTATTGTGTTTAATAACATGTTTACAAGCGTGATTGTGGATGTTTCCCAGATTGGTCCATTTGGTCTTGTGTTTGATGGAGAGTCTCATAGATCTACTCTATAACATTATTCCATAATGTGTGAGTACCATTCAGCATCAACATAAACAGATGTGTCATGTGTCCGAAATCGAAACATTTTGGGTAAGGGTTAGCTTAGGGTCACTTTTCAATTTTTATTTGTAAAATTTCAGTATTTATTAATAAAATGTATTTTAAAATGCTATTTTATAAGATACAAACAATACTGCAGTATTACTCAAAAAAAAGAGAAAAAAACCATAGTAACACACTGCTCCTTAGTAAGGGTGATGTTTTATATCTTTAAAATCTAATAATACAGACTACTTATTTGCATAGAAGGGCGTTTAGCACGCCCCTTTAAACGCGTCTTGTTGCGTCCGCTCCGCCCCCTTTAAGCGCGTAACGAGACGCATTGGAAACGCCGCGCGCGCCGGGTGCTGAGGAGAGGCGGATGATAGTAACACGCCACGCCACGGCTCACTACAGCAGTTTCACGCTAAAACGATCAGGCATTACAGCTGTAATATGATGGATATTTGCGCTCGTGCTGGATGCATTTAAACGGTAAGAGTATCGCGTAATGATGATGATGATGATGATGATGATGATCGCGTGATTCTGACAGTGACATTGAAAACGCGCGCATTGATGATGAGTTTGCTGCTGAAGGTAATGAATGCTACAGGGATGCGCAGGCGTTGATGTTTGCATTGCTTACAGTTTCATTATTATTGTTTCATGCAGATGCGGCACTAAATATCTCATTCGGGTTGACTCGTGTATGCAACTTACTGCATGCAACAGACATTTGATTGACGTTGTTTAACAAATATCATCTTTAATATGTGATGATGTCATGATTAGTACTGGCGTTATGTAATCCAGCCGTGGCCTTTTGGACGTGAAGTGATGCACGGGGACATCCTGCTCGTGAAAGTGAACTAACCTCTAATGATGCGTGATGAAATGGTCTTCTTGTGTCACGTGACGTGGGATGCTCTGAGGCTATACGTCACCGTGTGCATGCTGGAAATGCAGTGAGCATCAGAGCAGCTTTGCATGGCTGCACAAAACAAGACATTGCTGTCATTTCTAACCCTGTTTAACACATAAAGGTGAGATTTCACAGTGATTTCACCGATGAAGGTCTGAGTAAGGATCAGATTAGAATTAAAGTCATTATTCGCTAATCTTTTCCCATGCACAAGCTCTAATCTTATTTACATGCTTTTGTTTTTAGAGTCATGGTGAAATGCCATTGGCAGTCTGTTTTATAGTGGATGAGGTGATGCTGTAGATCAACAGCATTCGCTCTATTCTCCTGAACGACACCAGAAGATGATGATGAGACACAATGACTATGACAGAAACGTTTAGGGAGCTGAAGTACTTTCACTGGAGAAACATTTTCAGACCACTTTTTAAATAAAGCTATTATAGCTTCAGATGACTCTGAATATATAGTTATTTTAAATATATTTATGGACTTTTAACTGTTTTTGTGGGGCTTAACTTTCAGCGAATAACTGGATAAATTGTCTTTTAGAACTCCCAGTAAACAGATTTAAAGGTGCATTGTGTAACTTTTAGGAGGATCTCTTGACAAAAATGCAATCTAATCTGCATAACTATATTATCAGTGGTGTATGAAGACCTTACATAATCAACCGTATTGTTTTTATTACCTTAAAATGAGCCGTTTTTTAGGGATGCACGATATATCGGCCGACATATCGTTATCGGCCGATAACTGCTTATTTTTAATATTATCGGTTATCGGTGTGATAGCAAAATTAGGCAGATAAATGATGGATTATTTTGGTTTGTTGAACCACTTCACTTGCTCATTGCTGGCCATGTGGAGTTTTGATTGGTGCTTTCTGTGGCATAGCACAAAGATGACACATGTTGCGGGCTTAAGAAGAGTATGCTAGTCTAGCGCAAAGACAAGATGTCCGCGGTCTGCGAGTGTTTCATTTTGAAAATAATATGAATATTTATCGCCTATTGGTTATCGGTCCCCAAATATAAAGAGTTATCGGTATCGGCCAAAATTTCCATATCGGTGCATCCCTACCGTTTTTATCCACATACACTGCAGGTCCCCTACAAGGAAGTCACCATTTTACACCGTCATGTTTGTAAACAGACAAACCGCCCTACAGAGCGCTTTTCGTCACTATGTTGTCTCAGAAGATCACACGTTTATCCGGTGGTGTCTATTGTAGCTTCTCTATGCATTTCAAAAGGGATCGGTTATAGCGGTGGACTGAGCCGTTGGTTGCAATTCACAATCTCACCACTAGATGTTGCTAAAATCTACACGACGGACCTTAAAAATGACACCTTTAAGAAATAAGCTTTATTTTTACATTTCTGAGCCCTCTCATGCTGTCTTACACATTGATAGCGAAATGATAAGCTATACAGAAACCACAGTCTCTCCAGGGGCCTCATTTATAAAATTCTACGTAGAAACTATCCTACATTTGATGTTAAGATCATTTATCAAAAATGCGTACGTGTGATTCATAAACCGAACGTACACGCAGAACACGCGCGTACCCCTTTCTTTCAGATGTGAAATCTATAAATCACAAATGATCTTGAACTTGTGTGCAGCTGAGCACCTTCAGATCTCCGCCTTTAAACAAATGAATGTCAAAAAAATTTAAAAAAGTGCCTGTCTATGTTTCAACTACTTTTCGAGCAGCAAGAATGGCTTGCCCTGTATATTGCAAAAAACCCTGCAGCAATCAGACGAGCAAAAGTGCTTACATCTGCTCAGACCCTGACGTGGTGCTAAGCACTTTTTCACGTCAAAGACAGTTTTTATAAATATGGACTTTGCCGTGAGATAAATGAGGTCTCAGTGAATTCAACATTACTGTACTTACAGTTTGTACTACAATCACATACACGCACAACTCTCTGACATGTCATCCATTTCATGGTCTCGTAAGAGAAACAGAGATTTTGAAATGTTCAGACATCAAACGTCCCTTGTTGTTTAAAAATAAAACTCAAAAAAAGCTTTAATTCAAATATTCATACTGAACTTTTGCAGAAATGTCACACATGAGCAGAACGTGTCCGGGTCATGTAAAGATGACTGAACCTCTCTTTAACATTTATTGTTTTCTTTAATGACTGAATTCTTGAGATTATTTTTAGCTTTAGTTTAGTTGATGATCTCAGATATGAAAAGCTTCGCTCTCTCGGCTCTGACCGGTGCTGTTCTGGGTCAATGAGCTTTAACAAAGCCTGATTCACTCAAAAGCATTCATTGAAGAGCTACTTTCAGATTCAGTATGTGTTCAGATGGGTTTTGGCTTGCAGGCTTGTAGTTACAAGCAGTTTGTGGTTATGTTGGATGATGCTTGTAGAGTTTGGATTTTAAAGGGTAATATACAAATTAATTCATGTGCAGATAGAAAGACATTGCTTTTTGCTTGTGCAACAGACAGTAAATCTTATAAATAAATATATATGTCATACTTCACCCACAGTGTATATTCTTATACCACATGGTCTGTTGAATGCTTTATTCTAATTGGTTGAGAAATGTATCGCAGGTTTCACAGATTATAAACGCACACCTAACCTGTCAAATGTCTTACAATAACCACCAGAGCAATGTCTGTGGTATAAGAGGAATCATTGAATCTGGTCTTTTGAATTATTTAAAATAAGGCACAGATGCCGTATTGCCACCTTGGGTGTGCATTATTTTCTAACACATCGAAACGGTTTATGATGAAAGAGATGGTCACTTTCCCAAAACACTCACAAGAAACTAACTTAACACTAAACTCTGATTACATATGAGAGTATCTGACTAATGTTAGCATCACTTTTATCATAAACCCTTTAAACGCGTCTGCAGCAGACACTTATTTTGACAAGACGCATGATGCACATGGTTCACATGACGCAATGAACACATATTTTGACATGACAAGCCACATGAAGGGCTAAATAGGGGAGAACCGGGATGAAAGTAACAAAGTTATTTTCTCCGAGCCCTGATAACATTTGCATTTCAAACTATTAGCACGCAACCCTTGACAAAGATGACAAATAATGTGTTATTTCCTCACCGTTTTGCGCATGTAGGTCCAGAAAGCTGATAACCATGATAAGTAAATTCCTAAAGCATTTTTTTCCTTACAACGCGTTGTGTTTCTGGTTTCATGTGTTACAGTACTGATCTATCTACAGGTTATTAACACAGTTTTTCTAAATAAAAGTAAATCAGGTTTAAATGTCAGGAGTTCCTGTCAGGATGAAAGTAACACTTAGTGTTTATACTTTTGAAAATGTTTAATTCGCAGCAATTTAAGTTTGTACTGTCAGGCTGCTTTTGAAATATTTGATGAAACTGAAATTCAAAATGAAAATGTAATTTCATTATTTTCTGCAAAGATAAACGACAAAATCTGTTTGCAGTTACACATTAACAAGGTCAGAGTCATATATATTTACTAAAAACAAGTGTAACACAAACATATATATCATTCTGTTGGGTTACTTTCATCCCTGCTGTCGGGGTCAAGAGTAACAATGCGCTGCTTATGTTCGAAGTCAAATTAGTCGTTTTACATTTGTTCAAAATTCCAGCTGGTATTGATAGACCACACTTGTGAGTTTATTACCACAGCAAAAATATATCTCTGTCTAAAACAAAAGTTTTTCTGAAAAATGGTACTTTCGATCCTGCTCTCCCCTACATGTTGTGACAAGCTTCGCATTATGCACCCCTTTAAAAAGAAGTCACCGGCCGCCACGTTTTTCTTTATTTGAGTATTTAAGGAGAGGACAGGAAGGTATGGGGTGGACAGATGGGTATGGGATCGGCAAAGGACCTCGAGCTGGGATTCAAACTTAAAATATCTGCACCATCTGAGCACTGGTAAATACATCATCACCTCTGACATAAACATATCTTATGGATGTGACAAATAAGGAAGGACACAAGTTCTTAAGAGACAACATACTTTGTAGGAATATTTTGAATAAAAAAGTACAAACAAATGAAGGCGGCATCTTGATAATTGTAATTTTTGTGTGCACATTTATGAGAAAAACATTTCTCTGTTATGGATGTGAACATTCTGTACACTAATTCTTGTATTAACCTTCTTCATGGTAAGGTTGACATTTGCATGGCATTGCTCTGTTGTGGTTTGGATATTTTTGCATGTGTTGTGTTAAATCATTTTTTAATTGTGCAAATCAGAGCTTCATCGTCTGGGCTGTTTGTTCTCTGATTCTCAGCTCCTGTCGTGTTGTCATGAGTGTTAGTAGATCACAAATATTACAGATTGACTGACGGTTCAGATGTTGGATTAAGAAAAGGTAATAAACTGGGAATTAAACTGGTGATTGAGGGAATCTGATGTGTAAGGAATGTTCAGGAGCAGCCAAAGGGAATCAAGCGATAGAAGAGGAGAATGAGATGTTATCATGTTATGATGAATGTTAAAACATTAAGAAATAAGAAAACACACAGATGATGAAAAGTTTGAGATGTTGATCCATCATGAGATCTCACAGGAGGAGGAGAAGATCAGGAGGTGTTTGTTTAGATGATGGTGTCAGTTCTTGACTTAAATGAACTGCTTGATGATTTGGGGTTAAAGCACCAGAGGCGTCTGATGTCTCTCTGGTCTCACATGAGCTGTCAGTCGTCTTGTTTCGCTTCAGTCCTGTATGAGATTCTGCAGTCGTTCCCTGTCAGGCTGTTTGGTTTGGAGGTTTTTGTTGGAAGCTTTCACAGGACCGTCATTGTCACATCCACTCATTATGCTGAATTAGCTCTGGCCTTTACTGGGAAATAGATTCACATTGGCAGCCATCACACCGGGTGGGAACCAAAGGGTTTTGTTTAAGACGAGATTATCAGCGAGTTGTATTGAGGTTGGGCTGCCGTTCAATTTGAATGTTTTAAGAAATGCAAAAATATAAGCACTCCGTAGATCAGGTTCTGTTTTTAGATTTCATGGATCTTTAATACAATGTTATTTGTGAGATTCATTTTTTTGATAATCACTTTGGGTTTTTTAATAACTCTAATTTCAATGTACTGTAAGGAAAAAAAGACTTGCAATATATCCGAAGAGAAAAGCCTGACATCTATAAGAGATACTGTAGTACATGTGCTTCATTTCTTCAATAATTTACATCCATCGGTGCATTGAGTTAAAAGGGTCAGCGGAGCGTAAGATGAGACTGAAGCTTCATATACGCTCTGTTTACATGATGAGGTCACATCAAACATTTACCCCATCATCATCATCATCATCATCATCATCATCCCACTGATTTAATCCGGATTATTCCTGGAGATCATCTTAAACTAATGCACAATGGACACAAATGGATAACTGAAATGTAAACATGTTGAAAATCTAAAGTGAATAATCTGTTGCTGATGTATGGAAATGTCTTACTGTATAAAAACAATCTGCAGTTTTACGGTCATGTCATTTTGTTGTGTATTGTTTTAGCTGTCATTTGCTGTCATGTTTTAGCTTTGTATGCTTTATTGTTTTTTTATAAGCTGCTTGCCTTTAGATGCTAATAATAGTAAACATTTTCCACGCTAATGAAATGTTTTGTATGCTGTGTGTGTTTTGGTAGACATACTGTAACACTTACACAATTGTGCGTCATGGTGAAAATCTGTCAGACGATGGTGGCAGAATAAACAGCGTCTGTTAGTAAAGTCATGTTTGTAAAGATGTTAAACACTCATTTACATTATGACTCATATAGAAAACCAGCGGGAATTCATTGCTCAACGCAGAATACTCAAAATAATCATGTTTGTGGTGTCATTTCTGTTTCTATATCTTTAATGACTGTAAATATTTGTAATCTTTTAACAGAAGCTGCTTTGAAGAGATCTGGTGAGAGTCAATGAAGATTTGATTGCAGCAGGTGAGCAGAAACAAGACTTTACAACAAGAGTCAAGCAATCTGTCCATCATTATAATAGGACACAAGTGATTGTCTAAAAATAGAAGAACTGTCCTCATTCATCCTAATTATAAACATTGAAACGTTATTCTTGTTTTCTCTCTGTTTTTGAGTTTTTAGTTACATTAGTAAATTTAGTCTTCAGTTATTTTAGGCACATCAATGCATAAAGTTTAATGAGAGTGACAAGTCATCATTTTATCGACTTATTTAGATACAGACATTATTTCTATCTTGCATTCAACTCAAGAGTTTTAAATATGATTAAAGCTGAATTTGATGTCAAGCATTAGAAATAAAGAAATAGTTACTTAAGAATAGTATGAGAGATTTCAGTATGAGAGATTTGGTGGTCCTCCTCACACTGTATGTGCTTTAATGATAACCATACGATAATGTTGCTATGGGAAACCGCATCCAGTGGCAACCACTTCCAATTTACTGGCATGCATTGTGCCATCTTATCTTGCTGAGCAACACAATCCTTCATAAAGAACTGAGTTATTGCTAAATTATTATGCACATGACATCTCAAATTGATGGTTTACTTTTTTTTAAATAATCATGCAAAATTCATTACAAAAACATATACTGAATAAAACTATAAAATGTGCAAAACTACATGTAATCTAATATATAATCATAACTAAGGGTGTCACGATTTTAAATCGAAATCGATCGAAATTAAGTCACAACCTCGAACTCAAAAATGGAATCGTCGATGCTGCCCCATGTCACGTGCGGTCGGCTTGCCAAGCGGGAAAAAAACACATGTGTTGAGTGCTGCTAATCAACCTCCTCTAACTTAGCTAGCTACAGCCAGTTAAAAGATAGGACGGCAGATGCAGGACACACCACGCGAGCTGCTCTTTACATGGGAAACAAAAAAACAGCAAGCGCCTCCCCGCCTTCAATTGAACTCAATTAGAGCACGCATGTGTGCACAGCAAAGCAACGTCTGTGACAGGACGAGTCATTTCTCTGAACTGAGATCTGTTTAAGTTTCACAATAACAAATTTCAGTTGCTTAAGAGTTATGAAAACAGCATTTAAACATGACTTATTGGGGTATAGTCTCACAATCTCTGAAAGTCTGACGGTAATAAAAGCACATTTTTAAGGTGCAATGTACTGACAAATGTTCATCGTTTTATCAGGTCAAGACTACGACTAACATGGCAGGGCATCTCCGGGTTCAAGGTCAGATATTATATTTCATAAAAGTCTAGTCTAAAAATGGCGTAGCAACCTGTTCTTTCAAAAAAAAAAAAAAAATCGAGAATCAAATCGAACTGTGACCTTAGAATGGAAAATATAATTGAATCGAGGATTTGGAGAATCTTGACACCCCTAATCATAACTGATCATAATCATTTTAATTATAATGATTCTTTTTCTTATTATTACAAATTTTTATTAGTATTACTAAGAGCACAATGCATTATAAATGAATACAGTATTCTCAGTAACACGGTTTATAGACATATGCAGTGTAGTACTGTTTCTGTCTACTTGTTTTGAATAATGTTCTTGTTTGATTTTCTTCCCTTCTTGCAGGGCATGTTAAGCTAAAAGACCTTTAATGGGGAAAATCAGAAGAGTCCCATTAAGATGACACGCACAGATCCACCTGACATACTAGGATCAGCTGTGTATCAAGATGTCAAAGTGAATTCCCTCTCGAGCCACTCCAAATCTCATCATCCCTTAAAACAATGTGATTCTCCATTCATCAGCAAACTGGAGAACACTCGAAAAAGCAAAAAGAGGCACTGCCGCCATTTTGACAACAAGTCTAAGGACAAACTCAGAAATCAAACATTAGCGATGGAATATCCACACAGAAGGGCTGAAAGGTACGCGGCCAATCCAGAGGTCGCCTGGAATGCCTTAGGTCGCCAACAAGGGCACCGTTTCTCTTCCCCGGACCTGTTTACCTATCGTCTCGCCTCCCAGCCGCTGCCCGCTGAACTGCCTGCTGACGTCGTTGTGACAGACGTAAAGAGAAGGACCAGATCGAGAAGTGCCTCGCGGGTTCAGACCAGCCTCACCCCGGTATCGTTTGATGCTTCCCCTCCAGTGGCCAGGAGGGGCCGGGAATCTCAGAGGGCGCACAGAAACGCTCAAGTAAGGTCAGATGTTTCTTCAAGAGGAGAGTCTTCCTACGCCGATTCTCGAGCACACCCATTAAGTGATGTTCACCCTATTAAACTGCAGCCACAGAGAACTGATACAAGCAGGTACTCCCCCGTGTACGCTCCTGAAGACTTTGATGAAGGAAGGTCGGAGAAACCCGCTACTAGTCCTCACGTTCGGTGTCGGGTAGACATTAAACCAGATGAGTCAGCCAGGCAGCACGATGGCCGGAAGCCAGCTACTCCCCAAGGAGACATACCTTGGCAGAAATATCACAGCGGCGGCGGTCGAAGTCTGACGGTACCTCGTCATTTCTCCTCTTCAAGGACACCGACACCCACTGAATCCTTTACAGGGGAGTACAGGCAGGCGTACCAGTATTCCCAAAGTATGCCAAACAGTTACATGCAGCCTATGGAGATCCCTTTACAAAAAGCGGTCTCGCCACGAGAGCCAAGGGAACACTACAGAAGGGAACGAAGGGCTCATTCCAGCCCCAATGTGCCAACTAAATTCTTCTATGCAGAGGATTTGGGGAAGTATGGATCTTCAGCTCCATCAAGGACTTATTATCAAGATGACCGATACAGCGTTCCTAGCCAAGCCTACTCACCAAAAATTCAATACGTACAAGATCCAAGAACTCACATTGTTCACGCTGTATCTGCCAGACCGTATTACACAGACGTTGACTCCTACCATTACCCTGCACAGCCCGTGTACCCTAAAACCTATGCTGCGAGTGAACCAGGTGCATATATAATACAGACGCCCCCGGCGAGGACATTCTACGGGGATGACCCGAGGACATATCAGATTCAAACAGCCCCTCCTCGGATTTTCTACGTGGGCGACCCCTATGCCCAATCAATGGAGCATCATTATCCATCAAGGGCATATTACACGGAGGGCAGACGACATGCCCGTGCGGTTCAGCCACAGTCTGATGACTGGTACGGCTCAGAAGTGTCTGGCTACTCGAGCCATTACCCCTCCTCGTATGTGTCACAGGTCACTCCCACAAGAGTTAGACAAGAGCCGAAGCTAACGACTTGGTATGCCAACCCGTGCATGGAGCCAGAAAGACCTGCAACAGAACCAAGACCATACTCGAGGTCCTGGGATAACATACTGGATACCCAGGTCGAGAGGGAACAGCCTGTGCCGCGTGGAAAGAGCGATGAGAATCTTCTTTGTCAGGGAATACAAACTTCAAACGAAAGGCCGAAACCTGTGGTTGTGAATCTCTCGAGCTCCCCGAGGCGTTACGCTGCGTTGTCCTTGTCTGAAAACTCTTTGCTTGACAAAAGCCCAACCGAGGCCAAAAGCTCCTCAAGCAAATTGTGGTTTGTCACCCCTGAAATAACCATCACAGACAATGACATTAGACCTAGTAACCTTAGCAAAACAGAAACACGCTCTGCTAGTTGGGATGTGCTGGATCCGAAGAGTGCCCCAAATCAAGCAGGCCCTCAACGTGAAACAAAATCCCACCCCGTAGAATCCACCAAAGATAAAGTGCACGGCAGCACTTCCCTACAGCAAAGTCTCGAGCAGCTCGACGAGTTACTGGCTGACCTTGTAGTCGATTACAAGCCTCCTGCTAGGAGACCCAGCGAAGACCTGCTTGACCAGCTCAAGAAACTCATAGATGAGGAAGAGGCCGTATCTTCGGCAAGAAAGGATTCGGTGGCGGATTCTGAAGGCAGCATGCCCCTTGACAAGCAACCTACTTCCATAAAAATAGATCCAGATGCTCTGCGAGACACTGATGGGAGTTGCGATGGCCTCAGAAGTACAGAGGAGTGCTCCCCTGACCAAAGCCCAGATGAGGACGATACCATGATGTGCTCAAACAATAGATGCCGTCGGACCGAGACGCTGTTTAATGCCTGCCTCTACTTCAAATCCTGCCACAGCTGCTACACCTACTATTGCTCTCGCAACTGTCGCCGAGAAGACTGGGACGTGCACAAAGAGAGCTGCCTCTACGGGCGAATCGGCAGCGTTTGCCGCCACGTTATCAAGTACTGTAGAGAAACCGCAGAGGTCCACAAAGCATTCTCCCGTATAGCCAAAGTGGGATACCTGTCTCGGGGTAGGGGTGTCCTGTTTGTAGGGTTTCCAAATCCGGGCTCGTCCACAAATTTCCTTCAGTTTGGACTAGAAAGTCTGCTTATGTCTCCGACGTACTTGTCCCTTCGTGAGCTTGAGAGTTTTAAGGACAACCTGGGGGAGTATTGCAAAGAGCTCCAAGAGGCTGGAAAGGAATACGACCCGAACGAATGTTTTCTCTTGAATGTATCCATCGCTGTTGGCGATCAAGTGCCCGACGGACCGTCGCCGAGGGTCCAAGCCCCGACCGTCAGGAAATTTGCCAAGATAGCTCTAGCCTCGTACAGCCCAGAAAAAAAGAGTCAGCGGAAAGAAAGCGACATGGAGACGTTGATCCTCACCCCACCGCCGGGTATGGCTGACATCGACAAGGAAGGAGAAGAAGGAAGGAAATCGAGGGAGATCTGCTTCATCAACATTCAACGAGAGTTAAGGATACGTGGTGTGTTTCTACGCCACGAGTATCCGCACGTCTACCAAAAGCTCTGTGAATTTGTTGAGAACAACAGAAGGTTCACACCCACTACTATTTACCCCATCGACAAAAGGACAGGCAAGCAGTTTATGTGCATGATAATGGCAGCGTCTGAGCCACGAACACTGGACTGGGTAGCCAACCCACATCTCCTAGATGACATTATATAAACAAACAAGTGCACCTTTTCTATAGAAATGCATAGAACTCACTATATAGTACATATCGATATATCAAGCTTATTTGTTATACATGTTTGTAGACCTGTATTTTGTTACCGAAAAAAAAAGTTCATGCCTGCAAGGTCAGTATGATTCAGTTGAATGGAATAATGCCCATCAGATGTCCAATATCAGTAATCTACGATTCATTTTTCATCGACTTTGTATTGGTGTCCAGTCACCGGTTTGGTTAATTTATGCTTGATTTTCTCATACTTTTATGGTAGCAAACAATCTTCTATTTATTTTGGCAAACTCAAGAATTATGTGCTTATTTCACAGAGTTTAATATTTTTTCCTATGCAAAATCTAACAACATTGTCCCTCAAAAATGTCAGGAGACATGGTACAATATTTATTTTCTTTGTCAGAAAAATAATCTAAGATGTATTTGTTTAATACAGGCATATTATATTATATTATATTATAGATTTTTATGATTGACAGAAATGTAAGAAGAGCAGTGATGGAGGTGTGGGACAGTGGATTGATTTTGGTTTATTAAAGGCTCTCAGTGAAACGGTTTTAATTAAAAAGCGCTGCGTAGAATTAAGCAGCAAAGCTTCAACACAGAAATTTGAAAACTCATTTTGTAAATGGTTTACTGAATTTAGGTTTCAACTTAATGAAGTAATTGGTGCTTTCATGTGTGTAGTAGAATTAACTTGAGCAATAATGACATTTGGAGAATATTCATCAGAAACACTGTGATCTCAGAGACTCACACTTATGATCACTCATTCAATATTGCAGTAGATGTAAAGACTATAAGACAGATGATATCTTTTGTGTAGAAAATTGGATTCAGACATGGATTTGGTGTATGGTATATATGGATATTAAGCTTGGAGATGTAGTAGAGTTTTGTGTTTTGGTTTTTAACAGATTGACTGACAGATGTTACGGTAATCATTTATCATTGGGTACACTTTTTTTATTTATTTGGTTTATTTATCAAAAAATGACTCCTATACCACAGCTTTTCAGATTATAACCCAGTACTAAGTTTAATATATATACAAATTTAAAAAAACCTTCTGGAACAAATATTGCTATGTCTTGACAGAAGGAAGAATTTTTAAGTAAAATGGTCAAATATGAATAATATAAAAAGAATTGCACTTATAATGTGATTTGATAACTCGGTCATCTGATAACAAACAGCAAAACTAACTAACAACAAACAATAGCTGATGATTTAATGCATGTGTTCATGTAATGCTGTTGTCTGTTCACCCACAATGAATGATGGGAAAGAAAAACGAATCAAAACAGCTGATAAGCTTTAAACGTCTTTAACAGTGTAATCCAAAATATTTCACTGATGCATAACTTTTAGTTTATTTGAATCTTTTTTTTAGTTCTGTTTTGACACTCAAGAAAACCAGGTGAACTTTATCATCCTCAAACCTATTGATCCTTTATGAACAGCCCTATTTCTTTCCCTTTATTTCAGATTATATCTTACATGTTTTATGTAATAGTTTTTTTTTATATTTGTTCTCAGTGAATCCACATCACAGCAGAACCTCTTCAGGATTTCCAGCCCGGTTCTGTCCTGACAGTGTGTTTGTATATAGACAGTGATAACAGAAAGAAATGACTGCATGTGACTCTATTTTTTCATTAATATTATTAACCTGCCTGAATATTTGATAATTGAAAAAAGTATATGAAGGATAAAGGAATATAGTAAAGTATATGAATATATAAAGTAGGAGTGATATTTTTCAAGATCATTGTGTCATTCACATGCTGTTATGCTGAAAACAAACGAGACAAAGACACAGAAAAAAACAAATCTTAAATAAAACAGATGTGTCTCTAACATTGTTTCTATTGTGTGATATTCTTCTGATGTAATAGCGCCACCATGTGTTGTGTTCAGATATTCATCTTTTATCCGCTCCTGTTTCTTTAACTCTTGACGTACTGTGAAATATTTTATACTTTACAATAGAAAACTAAAAGTATAATTCTAACATTATAAGTCAATGGTAATGTTTATCGTGTTCATTGGTCTTTATACAGAGCAGTAATATTTAAATGAATTATTATTTTATACATTGTAGCATGAAAGCCATTGTGTTTGTCACAGGCTGTGTGTTCATCTTTAACCTCCAGAGGGCAGAAAAGCACAAATTCTTAAAGATGAACCTCGCGTGTCATTTTCTTCAGGTCCAGTGTTTGTTTAAATCAAGGTTAGTCTTTCTATCTAGATAAGAGATTTTACACCTAATCCATCTTCTGTTTCTTCATCACAGATGTTTTGTCTTTGCTCTTTGTTGCAGTAGATTTCATCAAATGTTTCATATGAAGTTTTTTTTAAGTGTGTAGGTAAGAAGTTGGTGAGATAATCTTTAATTTATTTAATTCATCATTTTGCTACTAGCCTTCACACATCATAAACTAGTAGTTTGTGGTTTTTTTCAAATTCTGAGTTCTACTACATTTGTACTTAATTCGGATTTATTTCTGTAGTACTTGTAACATGAATCTGATGTTTGTGATCACTCATACATCGACACGACAGAAGTTCAAAGGTCATATATCCGAAAAAATGTTATTTGATATATTGTTCTGAATGACGTAAATGTTAAACAAGTAACATTGCTGATATTTGAACAAATGATATGGCTGATATTTTACCTGTTAAGAGGAAAAAGTAATCTCTGTCTGTGCCAGTAATCCCTTCAGATGTTGATAAGCGCCGCTGATATTAACGCGCATGCGCTCCTCTGTCGCTCCACACTCACGCAGCTCGAGCTTTCTTGGTTTTAGTTCCTCAGATTTAATCACAACAAGGACGTAATAAATTGACATGTTTCCATAATTTTCCCCAGATGATCGTCTTTTAAAACAGATTAAAAGTCGCAATGGATAACACGTTTGTATTAGGCCTAACTTTAATTTATATGCAATTTTATGAGATGAGCAGATTGCAAAAATATTTTCAAACATACTTTTTAAATATATTTCAAAATACACAAAGAAATGGCCAAAAATATATGTACTGATATATATTTTGAAATATGTTTACAACAATGTATTTTTTAATAATATATATTTTTTGGCCATTTTATATTTTGAAATGTATTTTAAATATTTATATTCACGTCGCATTGGGAGAAAACTTTGTATGTTACAAACCTGTAAACATAACATGCTTGAAAAGATTAAAATTAGATATATTTTCAAATGCAAAAATATACATATAATTTTATAGTTTATACATACTTATACATTTTAAACCTTGTATATTTTTGTGTGGCCGACACGAATATAAGATCTGAAGATAAAGAGCATTTTTGACTTTTGTGATGCTCAGATCTCAAGTTTGTGAGTCTCTATTTTTCTTTCTAATTTTTAAGTTTTACTCTTCAGTGTAGTTATACCCTGCTGAGAAAACCAGCATACCAGCAAGACCAGCATTGTCTTGTGTTGGTGCTGGTTTGCTTGTGAACTCCAGCTAAACCAGCACCAAACCAGCATTAGCAGCAGCATCCCATGCTGGTCATACCAGCATATGTTGTGTTTTGGTGCTGGTATGCTGGTGAGCACCAGCTAAACCAGCAAAGACCAGCATAATTCCCATGCTGGTTTGATGCTGTTTTTTTTCAGCAGGGTAGTTTCATCAAAGTCTCCTTTTCACAAACTGCCCTGAAACAAACGACAAAAACTTTGTCTATTAATCGACTGTAAAGAAGATGAGAGTTAAGAAATGTAATTTCACTTTGAGCAAACTCGATCTCCAGGTCTCATTTGTGTTACACATCTTTCACCTCTAGATGACGATCAGCATCTAAAAACATCAGCAGCGAAAACCAATGAATTAAAGTTAAGTTTAATGCTTTAATCAGATCGTTTTGAGCAAAACTATTAATCTAAATTAATCTGTCACAGTCTGTTTTACTGCTGTTAAACATATTGAAACATCGAGTAACACTAGGTTCACTAGAAGCCACAATCAGAAATCACATAACATACGTGAGATAAAGCTTAAAATACACATATCATGAAAATCAGACTTTTTTCATGTTTAAATGCTATAATTGTGTCCCCAGTGCTTTTATCAACCTAGAAAATGTGAAAAAGATCAATCCAGTAACTTAGTTTTGGTAAACCATTCTCTGTAAGCATGTGAAAAAATAGCTCAGTGAAATCTGGCTCCCATTGTGATGTCATAAGGGGATCTTATTATAATAATACCGCCCCTTAATCTGCACTATCCAACCACAGCACTGACATTTCGTGCAGAGAGAGAGAATAATTGACAGCACAATTAAGTTTTAATTTCAACAAAACACCATTATGGGGATCAGTGTTTGCATTTCATCAGCTCATTTGCATTTAAAAGGACAGATTTTAAACGGCACATTTTTGCTTGCACCTACAAAGTGGCCATTTTAATTTTTAACACTAATATAATAAATTATTTTTTATTATATTAGTAATATAATTATTTATTATATGTGGAGTATTTTGAGCTAAATGTTCTCTCTGGGGACACAAAAGATTTATTTGACATCTTAAAAAAAGTTTTGTAAAATGCCCCCTTTAAGAGGTTTTATAAACAAATTTTAAAATAGACAAACCTTTGAATAAAATGTTTTGTCAGTTTGATGAAATATATCCTAAAGGTTAACAAGGCAATATACCAAACTAGCATCAAAACAATTGTACTCTAAAGAAACATGAACGTTGTGTGAAAGGCAAACTAACATGAGGTGAGAATCCAGAGAAACAAACAAACATTGAGACAAATGTGAGGAGATGTGAGAGACCAGCGAGAGAGGAAAACGAGCTCCTCCTTCAACAAGAACTGAGAAAATCCTTCAGTCTTCAGCTTCAAGCCTGTCACTCTGAATTAAGTTTATTGTGCCGATATCTTGGGGTATTTTTAACCAGTGTCTATCTCCGTTTCCCATGGAGGGGCAGAAAAAGATCTCTCAGGGGCCACAGCTGCTGAAGAACCCAAGAGTAAGACAGCTGATGTCTGGACCACAGAACCAAATGAAACCAACATTAATTCATCTGACTAAAGATGCTTGAATGGTTCTTCACTGCGATGCCATAGAAGAACCATTTTTGGTTCCTCAAAGAACCATTCACTCAAAGAATCGTTTAAGAGGACCTTTCTGAGTCAAAGGCTGGATTTACACTGCAGATCTTAATGCCCAAATCATTGTGATAAATTGAGAGATTGCTTAGGGTGAACTTATCCTTCACAGGGTTCCCACATCTCGGTTAACTTTAAAATCAAGGATTTTGTTGGTCCAATACCCTCAAATTCAAGGACATAATGTGGGGACACATTTCACATGAGAGCAAGGTTACATCGTGTTACTTTGTAAGATACATTGTTACAGTTTTCATATGTCAAGCACAACTATGCAAAAAGGCATTTTGGTACGGCCCAAAATTCGCATTTAAAATATATAAGCATTCAAAACGAACAGTTTGGCATGTGTGCTAAAAAAAGTCTACAAAAAGTCCACCCCCTACATTGTGTGGATCCTCTGCATGAAATCACAGTTGAGACGCATGTACTAGTTCATATGCTGCGTTTACACCAACCGTGTTTAAGGCGGCAAAATCGCGTCTACCGCGTCTAGTTTGCTGCTTGAACAGTTTGAATGCATTCACGCGTCTAAATACGCTTCTTGTGGGAGGGACAAGTGCGATGCGGTTGTCTGTTTTGTATTTGGTAACCTTATTATAGGGGGAAAATAAACGACGCTGGTCGATAAATGTCACGTGACTCAAAAGTGAAATGTGTATTTACAACTTACCAGGTTGCCCAAAGTCCTCCCTGACACTCTTCCAAGCAAGGTCCTTTTTATTCCTGTCTCTATAGAAATAAGAACTTGTGTGGTAAAGCTCCGGTTGACTGCTTAAGGACAATATCAAGCGCTCCTTCATGTTGAATGAGTGACTCTGGGCCGGGCTGCCGCCGCAACAGCAAACAGGCTCCTGATTGGTTAATGCAGTGCGAAAATCCGCCAAAGTGAAAAATTTTCAACTCGGGCGTCAGACACAAATTTGCGTCAAGCGCAAAATGCACAAAAAGCACGATTCGTGCATACCGCGTCAGACGCTCAATTCGCACCATTCGAAGACCTCCAGATGCACGTCAACGCATCTTAACATTGAAATCATTTGCGCTTGACGCCTCTACCGCGGCTGGTGTAAACGCAGCATTATATGGTGAATGGCACATAGTGTACTATGTAGGGGACAAGAAATGATTGAGTCAGTGTAAATATGCTTTTTATTGGGGTGAATGAAGTCTTATATCGCATCAGTCTCGCGCAATCTGCTACAACGCATAAACATACTAGACTATGCCATAACAAAACGCTATTTGTTTCTTAAAGAAGGGGGGGGTCCTCTCGATAGTTAGTTCTGATTTAAGTTTCAGTTAAAATGACATCATCACATACAATAATGCATCATGTTTCTAGGCACTTTAACATAATGCAAAAACGTGCATACCAAACGTACATCAAGCAAGCTAGTATGCATAGGCCACAAAGTAGTGCACTGGAATGAATAATATAGAATGTTTTCTTGCATAAAAAAATGTAAGCACTATCAAGGACCTGTGCTTATGTATCTTTATTCTCAAAACTTTCCAGGGCCTAGACATTTTTCCTCAGATTGATAAACTTTAAAGGACCTGTGGGACCCTGCCTTCATGTCCCCTCAAAAGTGTGCACACTAAAACAACAGCAAGAAACAACACACCGAGGACAAACAGTACCGTAATTCAGTCTTTAATTAGAAAATCTACTTATATACAGTATACATGTACTGTAGCAAATATTGTTGATTCCATAGGCCGCATGACAAACCCCCCGTCGTCAGAACATTATAAATAAAGTTTTATTTGAAATGTCTATTCAGCGCTTCTCCCCATCACGGGAACACGAGCATCTATCAGAGCCGAACCGAGCGTCGCTCTGAGCCTTTGACAGATATTACAAAAAAATAAACCAAGATCAGACAATATGGCAGTGGGAAACCTGAGTCAGAACAGATTTGGATAAACATGCACCCTGAATCCAGTTGAATAAGAGCAGCTTTTAAAGTGGAGTTAAAGTACGCGAGTTTCTCTCAATGATGGAAAGAAACCCATCCGATCGGTCCAGAGAACAAACCTATCTCTGCACACACAGATGAAATAATGTTAGCTTTAACATTTACATAGAAATGTGCTGAAATACATTCCCATCGCAGCCCGAGAGGACCAACCAAAAGCCACGGCGTTTGGTTGCTTAATTTCGTCCGAAGAAATGATGATGCAGAGGAAAAAGCACACACATCACAGTAAAAAGTACAATTATTATCATATTTGATCATTAAAAATCTGTCATTCCCCTCTGTTGGTAAAAACGTTTTGAAGGCGACATAAAGTCCATATAGTTCAATAGCAGGCACTGAAGAACTATGGCCAAAGAGGGGTTTTTATCATTCCACCCTGAACGTGGTTACTATTTACATATTCATTATAAAAGAAAGCAATGCCTTTGCATCTCAGTGTACGATGCATGTTTTGATGGCTAATAGAGTTACGTGTGTGTGATTCTGTACAGATGGTTTGTAGGCAGTAGAAAGAAGTCTTTGATGCGGACAGCAGCTCGTTAAGTTCTCCAGGACCTGACGGATGTTTGTGTGGTTCTGGGTTGATGGCATTAATCGTTCACTAGTACATTCTCCAGTGACAGCAGAGAGCGGTTTAGTGCTCTGATATGATTGATACTCATCATCCAGACGATGATGTCTAATCGTTTCTCTTTCAAACATGTCCCTTATCTTTCTCTCACTCTTTTTTTAACCCATCCGTCTGTCATAGACGCATCTCACTCTCTGATTGGTTGAGACGGCGAGTCGATTCGGCTGTCAGCGCTACTGGCCCGACTTCTTATCTTTTTGAAAACTGAAGCTAGTGCGGCGGTTTAGCTTGCGTTGTTTCTGCGCAAAATAATCCGCCCTGGAAGTGCTGGCACGAGACTCCAGGATGTAGTTCACCTACGGGAGGAAATGACATAACTTCCTGTTAAGACATTTGCATAAAATAGGTATATATATATAAAGAGTGATGAGAGCAGAACTCACTTTAAGCACAATCTCATTGACTGTAGCAGCGTCACATTCAAAGTAAAGCGCTTTGTAGTCGTGGTTGCTTAGATATGTGAGCTTGAATATTGCATGATCTACAAGAAAAACATCAAGAAGGATCAGCATAAAAACAAGAACTGATATTACCTGAGAAACTTACAGTGATTTTTGTACAGCTAGAGACAAACTGAACTTAAGTTTTTCAATCTCACTTTCCACCTGTTAAATAATAGGTTAGCCTCACCCATGCCATGCCAAAGGGTAGTGATGGCCGCTTTCAAAACACTGCTTCATGAAGCCTCAAAACCTCATTGGTTCGGAGTTACTGTTTCAAAACATTTCAAAATTCTGATGGCTGCCACTAGAAGGTGCTGACGTTAAAGTGAACCCTTGAACGAGGATATCCTAGGGATGGGAAGATTCCCAGATTCGCTCGGTGCATCAGCATAATAAGTGAGAGCAAGGTTACATCATGTTACCTTTTAAGATACATTGTTACAGTTCCCTTTTGAGGGAACGCGTGCTGCGTCACTGTGGTGACACTTTGGGGACACCTCCAGGGGTAAGTGCGTCTGAATGTGTATATCAAATTCAACCAATGGTGAGGCTTAACGACAAAGACAGGGTGACGCGGGAGCCAGGAAGTATATCGCTATCTGAAATATTGCCAAAGACGGCGTTACAGGGACGCAGGAAGTATGACAAGAGAGACGCAGCGTCTCGTTCCCTTCTCATGGAACAACAGTTACATACGTAACCCAAGACATTTCATGTGTCAAACACATCTATGCAAAAAAGCATTCTGGTATGAATCAACATTCGCATACAGAAGATATAAGCATTTAAAGTGAACAGTTTAGCACGTGTGCTTAAAAAGTCTAGAATTTTTATGATATTATCCTACACTACACAGGGAATAATATGGATTTTTTCCAGAAAACTTCTTGCATAAAATAGATTCAAGCATTTTCAATAACCTGTATCTATGTATGTATATTTTCAAAAACTTCCCAGGGCCTTAAATTATTTTCCCCAGACTTCCAAGGATTTCAAGGACCCGTGGGAACTCTGATTTGCATTGTGATGCATCATTTCTAAAACAGATTTATTTCTGTAGAATTATTAGTAGATGCGCTATAGTTTTATTATTTAGAAAGTGACCAATATTTTAAGATTGCTTTCTTTAGCAGCTGAAGACCTGCGCATGTCATATTCACTAACAAGAGAAGTCTGGATCACCCACAAACCCAAACCTCACAAATACACTGACTTTACATTTCAACCAAAGTGTAATAAAGCAGAAACCACTTGAGCACTTTACAGTGTTAGAGTAAATCTGTCGCACCAGCGTGACATTGGGAGATCACAGGATATTAAACATGGGGTTTATATAACATCCACAGAGAATCTCCACAATCTCTGCACTGATTTGTGGGTTCGAAGACAAAACGTGCCAGCATGCTGCTATGTGGTTGCTATGTCCTGTGTATATTGATGCGTGACTGTTCTGGGTGGTTGCTAGGGTGCAGCTTTATGAACAGTGGGATAGTTGAAGTGGTTGCTAGGTGACGGATGATGTTCAGTGGGCCAAAGTCCTTTGAGGACCCCATCAGGACCTCAGGACCCTCAATAACTGTAAGTGTAGCTCTGATTGTGTGTTTGTCTACAGTAAGTACACACTTCATTGAGTTTAAGTAGAAGAAGGACTGACTTGGACTCTTCTCCTCCACCAGATCACAGGCACACAGCAGGTCTGAGTCGATGGAGATCGGCTTCTGTCGGATCCAGAACTTTGTGCTGGTCTTCTGATTGGTGACGGGATCGATTTCCACCTTCTCTCCAGATATTCCTGCGCAAGAATGAAGGCTTTATCAGAAAAAACATCAACTGTAGAGGTGAAATATATTTACATTTTTATATCATAAAGAAGGAAGTCCAGGTGTTAAAGATTAAAGGCTGTGTGATTTAAATATGAATGGAGAAGACTGGAATATAATAACACGTCTATCTCACGAGCACACACACAGCCTGAATGATGGATGTGACAGCTGGCTGTCATTCAGATACCATAACAAATAGCACACAAACATTCCAGCCTGTCAATCATCTGAAGATTCCTGAGCCAGAAAACGTGCTGAAATTGGGATGGAACTGGGAATGCAGGAACTGTCAGGTATGCATATTAAAAACACTGTTTAATGTGAGGACTAAAGTCTGTTCATAAGTGAAATCATATGAAATTGAGAAACTGCCACTATACTACACTTTGCTATGCTATACTGCCACTATAACATGCTATACTGCCATTATACTACACCAATACTGCAACTATACTATGCTATGTTATGCTATACTGCCACTATCCTATACAACAACTACTGCCACTATACTATAACTATACTGCCACTATACTATACTATACTATACTATACTATAACTATATTGCCACTATACTATACTTATACTGCAACTGTACTATGCTATGTTGTGCTATACTGTCACTAACCTATACTGCCACTATACTATAATGCCACTATGCTATATTATAACTATACTGCCACTACACTATAATTATTATACCACTATACTATGCTATACTGCCACAATGCTATACTACGCTAAACTAAACTATGCTATATTATACTGCTAATATACTATACTATAACTATACTGAAACTATACTATGCTATCCTGCCACTATCCTATACTGCAACTATACTATACTATACTATAACTATACTGCCACTATACTATACTTATACTGCAACTGTACTATGCTATGTTGTGCTATACTGTCACTAACCTATACTGCCACTATACTATAATGCCACTATGCTATATTATAACTATACTGCCACTACACTATAATTATTATACCACTATACTATGCTATACTGCCACAATGCTATACTATACTATGCTATATTATACTGCTAATATACTATACTATAACTATACTGCAACTATACTATGCTATCCTGCCACTATCCTATACTGCAACTATGCTATAATTTTTATACCACTATCCTATGCTATACTGCCACAATGCTATACTATGCTATATTTTACTGCTTATATACTATACTATACTGCAACTATACCTTGTTATGCTGCCACTATCCTATACTGCCACTATGCTATACTATAACTATACTGCCACTACACTATAATTATTATACCACTATACTATGCTATACCACTAGACTATAGGGATGCACGAAATGTTTTGCAATCAAAACTATTCAGTCGAAAATAATAAAGAAAGCATTTTCAGTGTTTCAAATAAGTGAACAGTTGGAATAAATTTTGCCGAACAACAACATGTTTAAGAAGTGATCGTAGAGCAACCTATGTGCAGCTCACTTTATACTGTAAATGCAGCAAACATATGCTGTTTGGAATTATTTTAAAATGTCAGATTTTATTTTGCACAGACATCTACTGATATTATTTTGTACAGTAGTAGACTCGGCATCAGTTAAACACATATCACATTCTCAGATGTTGGCAGAAGATATTAAAGAGTTTAACTGGGAGGATGTACCTAGCTGTACGTCAGTGGTAAAGCGGAGTTTGTGGATCATGCAAATCTTGAAGGACTTGTAGTGATGACTGCTCAACATGTCCTGTACCGTAGTGATGTCTATGGGTGGATCTTCCTCTGAGCTCTCCTCACCTCGAGAACCTGGACAATGACCGAGAAAAACAGAAAGTCAGATTGTTCAAACCCTAACAAGTGTTCAAAGATAAACCCTAGTAAGTGTGTGTTGCAGTGGTCACTCACTGTTTTCTCGGACTAAGCAGAACTCAAGTGTGTTCTGGTTCTCCAGCGTGCTGTCCAGATCCACCGCCACATTGGGTTCTGTCTGTTTCTCCAGACGATACATTGGACCTGAATATAAATGTGCCAGCATTTTTTTTAATGATTTTCACAAAAGTTTAATGCCTTCGAGACTATTTTCTTCTTTAAATATATAAACATACAATATATCAAATGAAAGAACATAATTTGTTCTTTTTTTTTTGAGTAAAAAGCTGAGATAATTGAATTTTTGTAAAGGACTTTTGTTAGAAATCAGATTGAGAGCGATCATCAAAACATACACAAAGTTTTTACTGTTTGTGGATCAGTGTACGCTTCAGTGTTTTATAATTTGGGTAAGAGCGACACCTAGTGGATAATAGTGGAAATATAGATTGCCGTGAAATATCGCCATTGGCAGGGAAGCGTTTTCTCTTAATTGACGAGATAACTTGTCAATGGCGGGAAAAGAGTTGATATATAACCAGATCTAAGATTAAACCATAATCAATCTTATAAAGCATTTAAGGTAAGGGTTTATAAATGAAACATGGCTCTGTTTATTTATTTTCAGAAAGAAAATGTCCAGCGGCAAAACCCAGACCTTCTCTCCAGCTTTAAACAAAGTAAAATCAGAACCAATACAGAGAAGCTGCCAGTATAAAACAAGCCAAAGACTCCAGGCAATATTTACCCTTTCACAAATAACATGCTCTCCAAAATGTCAAGAAAACCTTGGAAAGCTTGTGACCTCCACTGAGAGAGAAAGAAATGATGTTCACGACACCCTCCAGCTCAATGCAACACAACTACACAAGATGCCATTTTTGCATTGGCTGTCATTGCTTCTCATCCAATCAAGATTATAATAATAACCAGAAACATACATGCAACCACAAATCTCTTTATTTTGTGTGCCAATTAAATATATCAAGCCAAGTACTAAATAAAACATCAAATAATGCATGTCCTGAATATGTTTAGCATTGTCTCAAAGTGTTTTCCTAAACGCATGAAGAAACAGTGGCGCTCCTCTTCTTTAGTTCACACATCACCATCAGTCTGAAAGCACAGTCATCGGCTCTTTCTAAATGTCAGTAACATTTACTTCAGATAAGGCACATGTGAACCATTAAATCCTGCTTATCTGCTCCAACAGACCTACAAACCCCGAGACGCTCATAGTCATATTTTACCGTCTGCACCCTTCTTAGTGTACACACGTCTGTCATGATATACTTGCTCAGTTTAAAATGAGACATGTTTAAATATAGATCAAAACCCGGAGTTGATTTTATTATTTGATTATCTCAAAAACTTAGACTAGTATATTGGTTTATACTCATGAAGGCAAAAACCTCAAAAATTATTTTTCATTAGAAATTATTTTTTGTTAGCTGAAATTCAAGGCGATACGATGGGCAGCTTAATGTTGGAGCAAAAGAGAGGGTAACATCACAGACAGATTTGATGATGGGTGTCTTTGTTCCCACTGGGTAAATAAACAATCAATAGTCATCTAAATGCAGATGAGAGACTGATCGTCTTCTGGACCAGCACATCACATTCACTCAAATGTCACTGAAACACCATCACAGACCCAGAGAAAAGTGAGGACAACAAAGCCTTTACACAGGACATACGGTTTCACCGGAGCGCAGACGTGAAAGGATATTTTTGTCTATCAGTTCCAAACACCAAGAGGACTCGGTTAGCTGACTTACTGATAAAACAATAGCTGCTTTTCCATAACACTTTAAATTGCACAATGGAAACGCATCAATTTCGCAACAACTCTCATAAATCGCAAAAAAGTATTAACGCTCGCATGTGGTGTTTTTTTCAGGCAATTCAGAAACTGTGTATTTTGCAAATTTGAAATGGAAACAGTTTAATCGGATTTTCAGGTCACTATTATTATAATATAGTACATGTATAATTATTATTTATAAGAGGCTTTTCTTGCCAATAATGTTTGTATAACACTCCTCTTTTGATTTAAAATAACCTCCAAGAAACACCACATATGTTGTCGTTTCTTAGTATAAGGAGCTTTCCATGTTTGGATAATACTCTTACGTCTCCTTCAATTAAAGATAATGCCGTGTGTGGTGGATGTAATATTAGTAAACATACTAACATCAGTTGACGTGATAAATGACTTATCATGAGAGAAATTTTTTTTTTCAGTCGCTTATTAATGGTTAATGGAAACGCCATCATTTTGCAATAGTCTTGTCGACATTTAGAAAATAACGTTAAAGTTTTGCACAAATCTGCAATAGAAAAGCAGCTGTACTAACACCTCTCTCTTAATCCCCGTTTCATTTCCAGATAAAGTTGTCAGGGTATAAACTAAGGATGCACAGATACAACATTTCTGTGCCAATACTGATATCGGATTACTTCGCATGACTGGTACCGATAGATACCAATACCGTATTTTCCGGACTATAAGTCGCATTTTTTTCATAGTTGACTAGTCCTGCGACTTATAGTCAGGTGCGACTTATGTCAAAATTAATTCATACTGACTAACATGAACCAAAAGAAAACTTTACCGTCTACAGCCATGAGAGGGCGCTATATGTTGCTCCTGTAGCCTACCCCAGAAAAAAAACTGTTAACTGAAACATTAACTTAAAGACAACGGAGAAAGACTAAACAAACAAAATGACCCCCAAAAGAATAATAATTTTCTAAATAAATGCTACTTATAGTCCAGTGCGAATTACATATGTTTTTTCTCTTCATGACGCACTTTTTGACTGATGCGACTTATAGTCCAGAAAATACAGTAGTTTTGCTTCTTACTCCTTGTTTTCTAACGATTATGTTATGAAATCTAATAAAAAAATAATCACAAAGGATGAGTTCTGATGTGTTATCTGTCCCTTATAATCTGCCCTAATCGTCTGATTTTAAAAATCGTCTGATGTCTGACAGTGGAAAAAATTGCTTTTACCTGCCAAAACCGATTATAGGCCGATATATCGGTGCATCCCTATTATAAGTCAGGCGTAACACACATTGGCAGTGATTTAGACTATAAACAACACATAATTTATACAATATATAAAACAAAAGAAAGGATTTGCATTTTCGCAACAATTGAAGAAAATCCAGATCAATCAACATTTCTACTGAAGTCAAGTACAGAAAAATCGGCCTATTAAACAGTCCTTCCAGAAAAGTTTTTTTGTGATTGTTGCGGGCAAAAATCCTTGATCTTGTGGCATGTTTTCTTAAAAAATGCGATGGAATATGTGGGATATTTATGCAATGGAATTGCGGGAACTTGCCAAAATTGCGAGAACTTGCTAAAATAGTTTTTGCAGCTTTTTATTGATTTTCACGTCGCATAAGTACATCACTTCCTAACATTCCCATGACTACAGGGGACATGGCTGCGCATGTGTGAAGTAAATGCATATTTTTTCAACTTTATATATCTTATTTTATAAGATATATATGACTTTTTGCTATAAAAATACGGGTATTATGAAATCATGCAAGCCCTGCATATTTTGCGAGCAGAAATCTGTCATTTATGCGGCGAAAGTGCAGCGTATTTAAAAAATGTGGCCCCCACATAAATATACATTGAATCATGCGATCGCGTTTTTCTGGAGGGACTGATTAAAACACGGAGCTCATGTACATACAGAACTTGAACAGCACGAGCCCACGGTTCAAATACACTTCTTATACTGTTTGTCTTACGGCAGACCGCCAGCGCATAGCAATAGCAGAGCAAAGCGATCTCATTTATTTCAATGGAAGCTTGGTGACGACACGAGTGAAAATGACAATTGGCGACCAGATGGGTGTGTCCAGCAACGCAAGGAAGTTTAAATTTATTATGCAAATGATGAGCGATTTTCGGGAATGACTAAAAATAGGAGCAAATCAGTGTAGTTCACGTCATCCTTCCCTTGTCGGTTACTGGAGTGGACCGTACTCATTTATTTATGACAACCAGATAGAAACGCCATATTAAAAGAGACGGGCGACACACACAAGTCGCTGTTGGTCTGGACGAGGCTTTATATTCAAGAGGATCCACATACGCCATCATCTCTTCTGCCCTTCAGCCATTTGTTCTGTAATGCACCTCACACCATTAGTCTTCATCTGTGCTGCTTCTCATCTCTGAACGGGACTGTGGCTCAATATCTCCTCACCTCTCTTATCAAAGCCCTCCGCCTGGCTTATCACAGCCGTCAAAGGACCGATCCGTTACCTGTGACTTTTTGTATTAAACGCTCTGCTCTTATCAGATACGGCACCTATTCAGCGATGACAAATCGGAGCGGCACATTGCTACGGTTATCAACCTGATCACAGCCGACAAATTTAACTTCTTTCTCACCTGGAAACTGCAAACACGCATTTCAGTTTGACCCTCACTTTAAACACGCTGCTTATTCTGGTAGTTGGTTGTGGTTTTATGGAGCAGAAATACTAAATACATCCACATAATCTTTTTTAAACCCTCTCTGTGATCCATACTATTGTTGAAAATCCATCATTTTATATAAAATGTAAATGCATGTGTGAGATGTCTTACCTGAGCCTTTCTGTGAGCCCTTTCTCTTCTTAAGAGCCTTCTGTAAGATTTCCTTCATGCTCACTTTCAGACTATCCACTGGGATCAGAGAGAACCCATGAGCGGCGTTTCTGTGGGGTGACACAGGTCAAACAACAAGCACACTTTATAAATACTCAATTCATTTTATACAGAACAAAAACTATTGAATTATTTTTAAAGGATTACTCCACTTTCAGACAAAAAATCCCATGAATTTACTCAACCCCATTTTATCCAACATGTTTATGTCTTTCTTCCGTCGAAAATAATTTTTGGAGGAAAACATTCCAGAATTTCTCTGGAATATTCAATTCAATTTTATATATATAGCGCTTTTCACAATTGGTAATTGTTTCAGCTTTACATTAATAGAAGCAGAAAAAAAACACAGAAAATGTGACAGATAGCATAACATAATACAGATAGCATAAGCAGCAGAATTTGAATGAATCAACATTATAAGCGAGCGTATTAGTAATGTAAGGTATAGAAGAGGGTGCAAAGTAAAGCCAAAAAAAGGCTGACTCCCCGGGTTGAAAAACCTCCTAGGAGAAAAAAACCCCAGAAACCCCCCCCCCCCCCCGGAATATGTGACATTCCAGTTAACATATGTGAAACCCACACATGCAGACAATTTTAAACAATAAACTGACATTAATTAGTATCATTCCAACGTCAGAACGGTCCTCCTTGTTCACACTTGTAAACACTGGAGCGGTAGTTTCACATATGTGACGCGTGACCTCTCAACGTAATACGTAAGGTCACATTGGCACATCACAAGGCTAGTGCAAGATGAGAGGTTGTAGTTTAAAAGTACATATTTTTAATTTTTTTGGCAAAAAAAGCTGATGGTTTTGCTAGATAAGAACTTTATGTCTCCATTGGGATTGTTTAGATTCCATTAAAGCTGCATTGAACACTGAAGTCCAGTATATGGAGAAAAATCCAGAAGAGTTTTCCTAAAAAAAAAAACTTATTTTTGATTATAGAAAGATAAAACATCTTGGATGACATGGAGGTGAGTAAATTAAATTTTTTTATGAAAGTGGAGTAATCCTTTAATGAAGCCTATGAAACTACAATTTTTAACCTGCTGTTGTATAGCTCCATTGCGTTCATTGAAATTTTTTAAGTACATACAACGTCGTTGTAAAAAAGACCTGTGTTTACACGGATCTATGAAGACGGATGTATTATGAGTGCCAGGCCTTTATAAAGAAACACTACATGCCTGCACACATATGCATTCTTCTACAGAACGATAAATACTAAAGCTGTGTCCAAACCACCTACTTCAATACTAAATAGTAGGCAAAAAGCAGTAGGCAAGGCGAGTAGTATGTCCGAATTCATAGTGTTCCAAAGACAGTAGACAAAAATTACCCGGATGACTTACTCTTGCCAGCAAGATCCTAAAGTGATGGAGGAATTGTGGTTGTTTTAGTAAAACATGTCCAAAAGCGGTAACGCGGCTCTAGTCAAATGCTAATACATATATTAAACAGCTCTCCCTTGTGGTTAAATTGCGTTAGTTGAACGTAGGGATGGGACGATCACCGGTTTAACGATTGACCAAAATAAAATGTACTGGTGGTTTTATTATAGTTTAAAATTTAATTATCATTATTACCGTGATTTTGAAAACCTGCGTTAACTCCTGTCCAGCCAGAATCAGTTTGACGCAGGCGCACACATGCAACATAGTTTTTTTGCACAAGGCGGCATTTAAGGGATAATGTATTGTATTCATTCATGGTAAACTTATTAGACAGATTTATTTATTGTTTTACCACAGAAATCATTTCAGGGACATGAAATATTAAATTGTGATTTTCACAAAAAAAAAACTTGTTCAAATGTTTTCAGTGTGTGTATCAGTTCTTTTTTAACATTTCCATCTCATTTTAACAAAACAATGATAATATTGATGATAACCGTGATATCTTTGATCACTATAATCATGATATGAAATTTTCATACCGTCCCATCCCTGAACGTCATTCAAGTTAAAGATTAACTTGTTGTTATGACAACGTATCAACATGATGGATGAAGTACGTCTGAATTCATTCATTTTATACCCATATTCATACTATACAGTACTTACTGTTTTAACAGTCAATGAGTAGATACTTCATCTAATTCAGTACATACTGAATTTCGAACACAGCCAAACAATCAAGACACAAAAGCACTGAGCAAGTTTTGTGTAGACAGACAATGAGGTACATTTATTACAACAAGTAACCCTGGACTATTGAGCACCAAAACTTAGTAAACCTTGTTGGAGAAGCGTTAATTAACTCAGTATTGTGAGTAGCACAAACACAGTCCTGCAGGCCAGTGGTTCCATACCTTTTCATTTTAAGGACCCCTATATGGAAGGTTTTTTTTGGTCTTTTTTAAATTAATGAATTAAATTATAAAATAATTAATTAAATTATAAAATAATTAATTAAATTATAAAAGAAAAAATAAAATCGCAAAATATGTCCCAAATTTGAAAATGAAATGCTAAAATCAAAATTAAAACATTATATTAAATTATTTCATTTTCATTTTTAACTTGTTGAAGCATCATTCCGGCCAAATTGAAAAATTTAATTAAATTGATGATTTGACATTTCATTTTCAATATAATCTTGAGTCAAGACTGACAATATTAAAATAAAAAGGCAAGCTTGAAAAGGAATCTTTAAATACATTTTTTAAAAGGCTTTTTATTCATGCCCAAGCAATAATAGGGACAAAATTAAAATGTAAAGTTCAGTTTTAATTTCATGTTCTGTTTTTTTTTTTCATTTTCATTTTAATTTTCGTGTTCATTTTTATTTTCAACTTGTATGCAAATTCAATGTTAGTCAGTGGGTGGGGCTTACTTGCTTAAAAAAAGGGGATTGGCTGAAGCAGTTGTTCAGTGTTGCCAACTCAGTGACTCTGTTGCTTGCCAACTTAGCGACCTTGTTGCTGCATCTAGTGACTTTTAGACTCATTTAGCCAAACTTAGCGACTGTTTGGATGAACATTTGCTTCACATCTGTACAGATAGTCTTCTGTGTCGATTGTACTGGCCCACGAGTGCAGGGTGGCACTGTCACGGTGAAATGTGCATCTACCCTTTGTGCATGGAGCTGGGCAACGCAACATTTAGACTGTACGAGCTGACGCGTGGATTGTTTACATTTCAAAGGAGGAACAAACATTAAAAGAAGCTGGTCCGCTGTTATGTATGTGCATATTTTTACACATCTGATCCGGTGAGGCATCAGTCATTCTCATATGCATACACATACAGTATCACGCAGTGTGATAATCGTGCAATACATACGCCGAAATCCGGGAAGGACTGGTGTATCATATGCTCTCAAAATTGAAATTTGCCATATAGCACTATAATCACACTGCGTGTTATTTGTATGCATTTCATGAGAATGGACATACACAGCGACCAGTAACTTACTTTTGCAGCGGGCACACCGGAGCAGACTTTAGCCTTTCTGACGGGGTTCAGCTTCGGCCCAGTTTTAAACCCTGCGTATTTGTAAGTGGTCCTCATTTGTAACGCTGATTTGTTGGCTGTGACCGTACGGGATTTTGTTTTACCGCGGTGAAGAAGCAACAAAATCACGCGGTAGGGTGTTACAGCACAACAACCCACCCAGTAAGCAGTAATCTTATACATTATTAAAACAACAAATTATATTAGCAATAACAACACGAAATATGTATTTCTATATGCCGTGACATCACCGCACAGCATTTATGTGCGTAGCTCGTCTTTTACGCTTCAGCTATGGTCAGAACTGCAGCCTATGTTGTGTCCAGTGCAGTGTACAGAGTAGACCCCGAAAGACTCACATAGGGGTGATACTTGTGGGGTGGTACAGACAGCACAGATAATGTTCATTTAAAAGTAAGTGACTGTTTGGGTATGTCTGCAATACATTGAACTGACGCCTCACAGAATCAGATGTGTAAAAATACGCATATACATAACAGCAGACCAGCCTCTTTTAATGTTTATCCTCCTTTGAAATGTAAACAATGTACTCGAATCTCATCCACGCGTAAGCTCGTACTGTCTAAATGTTGCTCCGTGCACAGAGGGCACATTTCACCGTGACAGCGCCACCCTGCACTCGTGGGCCAGTACAATCGACACAGTAGCCTATCTGTACAGATGTGAAGCTAATATTCATCCAAACAATCGCTAAGTTTGGCTAAATGAGTCTAAAAGTCGCTAGATGTAGCAATAAGGTCGCTAAGTTGGCAAGCAACACAGTCACCAAGTTGGCAACACTGAACAACTGCTTCAGCCAATCCCCTTTTTTTAAGCAAGTAAGCCCCACCCACTGACTAACATTGAATTTGCATACAAGTTGAAAATAAAAATGAACACGAAAATTAAAACGAAAATGAAAAAGAAAAACAGAACATGAAATTAAAACTGAACTTTACATTTTAATTTTGTACCTATTATTGCTTGGGCATGAATAAAAAGCCTTTTAAAAAATGTATTTAAAGATTCCTTTTCAAGCTTGCCTTTTTATTTTAATATTGTCAGTCTTGACTCAAGATTATATTGAAAATGAAATGTCAAATCATCAATTTAATTAAATTTTTCAATTTGGCCGGAATGATGCTTCATCAAGTTAAAAATGAAAATGAAATAATTTAATATAATGTTTTAATTTTTATTTTAGCATTTCATTTTCAAATTTGGGACATATTTTGCGATTTTATTTTTTATTTTATAATTTAATTAATTATTTTATAATTTAATTAATTAATTTAAAAAAGACCAAAAAAAACTTCCATACCCCTAGTTGCCGACAACAATATTTAAAGCAACACTATGTAGTTTCCATGTAAAAATGACTTACAGCTCCCCCATGTGGTTAAAAAGCGCATCAGTGCCTAGTATCAGACACTCTTCTGCAGGCAGGGGGAGGGGCGGGGCTGTGTTTCCTGCCCTCCACCGCCACTTTCAGAGTGTGCTTGTAGCAGCTAGGAGGCTGCTCAGGTTGCAGCAACAGTACAATTTGTCCAGTTAAAAGTTGTTCTATCACTCAAATAATTTAAGGACATTATTTAAAGGTAAAAAAACTACATAGTGTTGCTTTAAAGGCCCCCCATTCACTCAATTTTTTTCCAAATAAAATCAACTAGAGCTTGAAATGACTAGACAGATGTATATTCAAGTATTATTTTAATGCTTGTTTTGTTCAATTTTTAATCATTTTAAGTCATCTTAAGACCCCCTTGGAAATCTGCTAAGGCCCCCTGGTTGGGAAACACTCTGTAGGCCACCATTGTTGTGTAGACGGTTTCATCAGGCGCACATGCAGTGACGCGATAAGCATCTGGTCCGAACTTTACTTCCGGTTTCTGTTTGTTTAATGGTCTGACTAGTTGCTAAACTGAACTCTTAAACAAATACCTCGTCGAAAATAACAAATGTTTTGGTTTCCTATGTAATCTTTGTGTGGTTTATTTTGCTTGTTATATAAATAAACTACTTTATTTTACCGGACGTTACGTGATGACAACGAAAGCCGCGTGTTTATGTTGTTACTGCTGAAACCGTCTATCGTGCATGCCTATAGACTGAACACGTGCGCATAATGTCACTGTTATCACAGATTCATGTTTATGTAGTTTAAACGTAAACAAGACTTCATTATTAAAAACTTTTACTAGTTTTCAAAAGTTTGCGTTTTCAGGACCCTAAACACTGTTGTCATGTAAACTAACAGCCAAATTTGTCCTATTTATGTTTGAAATCATTGTCATGTAAACAGTCCCATACATTACTAAAACATTAGATTTCATGTCCACAGGTAATCATACAGACAAAAAATCCCCTTTGATCCTAAATATTAAATATTTATTTCACACTATTGCATGTATCAAGATAAACAGACATATCTGTTTATCAATTCTTGAGTTTGAGAAACTCAAGCTTGTATTCAGAGTGACAGAACTGAAGTCCGAAGTGTGCGACACTCTTAATACAACAGAGCTGAAGGCCAAGTTTGAGCACATGGACACAACAACATCAACAGATAAACAACCCCAGGCCAGAGACCGATGGAGCAAACACGCCGCTTTCTGGACAGAGGACTTGCATGTCCACTTCCATTTAGCAGCACTGGCCCGTCCGCCTCAGGTCAGAGCTTCTGACAGCCTTCACGTCAGGCCTGAGAGAGAACAGAGAGCCCGCGGGAGAGGTCTCGGCCCGATGGCCCACTGCGAGCACAAATCTGGCTCGGTTCTCGCCCGAGGTCCCGCAGAGCCACATCACCGGCCCTCTCATGAAGGGAGCAAGCAGTGACCCGCAGAGCTCTGAACGCCAGCCAACAGCTACAAGCGGATAAATAAATAACACTAAACAGACAAAGACATATTACAAGCACAAGAAAATCAGCTGGTAAAACTTCTTTTGTGTTTGGTATGGTTAGAGGACTTTTTAAATAAAGCTAAAATAAGAATTAGTATACCATTTCAGATGGACAAAATAATATTTCTCCCTAAAATATCACCCTAATCAGACCAATATGATAATTATAAAAAGTTTTCTCTACTCTCAAAATTTGTTGGATAAAGAAGAATATCATCAAAAACACCACAACATGTCAGGAACATAAAGAGAGCTGAGCAAAGATATTGGATATAACAAGGTTGAGCAACTCTCAATATGGCCACTCTTTCATTTATTTATATGGACAACAACATATATTTATTAATATGTAAATGTGCCAGTGTAAGCCAGCCGGCTAATTTTCAACTGCAGTCCTCTGTCGATGGAAGTCCCGCCTTCCAATTTAAAGAACCAATCATAAATCAACAGCTGAAAGGACTTTGAATAAAAGTATTTTAGTGCAATTTGAGCTTAAGAAACAAAAGTTATGATACTAGAGATATGAATACAAAAAGATATGTCAGGTTTAATTGTTGGTCAGAAATATGTTGATGCGATTTTAGAGATTTAGACTTTAGTCTTGCATGACTGAAATCTCTTCAACAGGCCATCCAACCTGAGGTCTCAATAACCACATTTATCAGTCCTTCCAGAAAAACGCAGTTTTTTGTGATTGTTGCTGGCAAAAATCCTTGATCTTGCGGCACCTTTTCTTAAAAAATGCGATGGAATATGCGGGATATTTATGCAATTTTATGCGCAAAACTTGCGGGAACTTGCACAAACTGCGGGAACTTACAAAAACTGTTTGCAGCTTTTGAATGATGTTCACGTCACATAATCACGTCACTTCATAAAGTTTTCATGGCAACAGGGGACATGGCTGCGCTTGAGTGAAGTAAATGCAACATTTTTCAACTTTCTGCTAAGATTTATGTGATGCAGGGATTATAAAATCATGCAAGTCCTGCATAGTTTGCGCACGGAAATCTGCAATTTATGCAGTGAAAGTGCAGTGTATTTAAAAATTGATTATGCGTTAAATCATGCCATCGCATTAACGCATTTTTCTGGAGGGACTGGTTTATATGCACCTTCATAATGTGATTATAATGGGATTTTGTCAATATTGCGATTATATTTTACCTCATGTAAACACAATACTATAATAAAAATAATGGGAATAAACTCATAATCGCAGCAAATATAATCGTAATAAAAGAGGTGGTATACACAGTTTGTAAAGGCTTTAATTGCATCTATACCGCACTAACTGCAGTGCGCGTGTGTTTTAGTCATGAACCTTAATTCGTTTTAAACTTGAGATTAGGAAGTTTTCTCTGAACTGTGTCAATACGACTCAGCAGTCTGCCTTCATCCAGAAAAAGCTCAAATAAGGCCACAGCAGCGTATAAAACCATTACAGGCACTGTCATAATATTTCTGTCTTCATCACGGAATAACCAAATATGTCCATAACAACATGTTTGTAATTTAATGTAAGTTAGGTAATAAACCGGTTATAAACAGTATATGTGAGTTCATCATTGTGCTATGTGTGAATAATGAGCACAATCATTAGCAAATAATCAGAAAATAAAAACTAAATGTAAACAGGAGTGAAGAGTTTACTGTAGTAGCTCCTGTAGTTTAATGTAAACATCTAACTGTGATTAAGTCCTTACTCTGATTATTGGAAATAATGGCATTATTGGTGTACATGTAAACATAGTCAGCGATGCCTTTAACACAAACAGTACGCATTGAAGTTTAATACTTGTGTCAGATCATGGCAGTAATAGTGATGGTTGATTTATCAAACAACACTAAACAAACATCGACTGCTTCTTTCCCTTAAAACATAAACACTGTTTTCATTACACACACCGAAAAAAATCCCTCCTCATGAACTGAGCAATTATAATACTTTATTTATGAATGAAAGAAACTAATGTGGCTTACATTCGAACGAAGAGCGACTGTTTGGGTCCCAGTCCAGGAGACGAGTACTTCTCAACCAGAGCCAATGTGCTAAAGCCAAACTTATGAATGGGCTCATTGGAATCCAGCGGTGGGAAATCTGTGTCCACCTCGCCATCATCTTCAGCGATGTGCAGACAGTAAGTGTTGACATTTTCACTGTGGAGAACAAGACACAGATCAACTTGAAGTTCACAAAACAATAAAGAAGCTACAGCATGTACACTCATATTTGATATCTTCCACTTCATCTCTCACTTATAATAATACAGCTTCTTGTAGCAGATGATGGATGTTAGGCTTTGGCTAGAATTGCATTCCCATTATAACCAGTAAAGCTATGTGAATGTTTATTTGTTGTTCATTTTTGCAGTAACAGACTCAGATGACTGTAAAGCTTAGTGAAAACACGTGTATTTCTCTCTCTTTAAGATCTGAAGCAGGGAAACATTAGTCTGCTTGACTCCACGCTACAAAAACACAAACATCAGACAGATCCACCCAGACACAATTTATGTTGTCAGGCATTGAAAAGGAAACTATTCACCGAGCGGCCTGTTGGTATGCAGAGCATCACAGAGAAGATAAATGAACAAAACCAGACAGGAAAGTGTTAACCTTTTGTTTTAATCCTTCTGAAGCACTATTATATACACCATACCCTCTGGCTGAAGTCCAGATTACTTCAATACAGATCTGTGTCTTAGAATAGATTCTCTCCTTAAGGAAAACCAAGAAAACAAAACTATTAACGGTAAGCTATTGTACGATTCATTCAGCGTCTTTATGATATAGCTTTGTGATCTTTAGTGACGTGCCTACACTGCTTTTGTACTGGGTAGACTGTGTTTTAATTTGCCGTGACACACTTGTAAAAGTCAGGCGTGATCTGTAAAGACTGACTGTCATAGGACCGATCGTCCATCTTTCCTGCTAAGAAAGCCTGAGGAGAAAACTGCTGGATCTCAACAACTCAAACACACACAGACAGGTTTTTGTGCAACTGAGATTGTGTAACAGTTATACTTCACAAGCACATGAAATAAATGTTGGATATATATCTTGTATTTGTTGTACTGAATTTAGTTTATTTTTTCACTGCACTTTAAAGAAAGACTAAATAAATAAATCACTGTCCAAACAAGACATGAAATAAAATAAACATGAGATATTTTTGCATTACAGGCATGAAAATTGGCAAAATGCTCCCTCATTTGCAAGTCAATTTGGATAAAGGAAGCATCTGATAAAAAAATAAATGCAATTGTAAATAAAGCAGAATTAAGTGTAAATGTGCTTAACTGTCATGAAAACAATGCATACAATACTATATATATATATATTTTTTTTTTTTTAGGGTGTAAGCCACACAAACAGTAGAGTTGAATAACGATTAATCACGACTAATCGTTTGCAGAATAAAAGTTTTTGTTTACATGTGTGTGTGTTGTGTAAAATATTTATGTATATATAAATACACACAGATATATAACAAATATTTATATATTTAAATATTTACATGTGTATATACATTTTTATATTTAATTTATATTGTATATAATTATAAAAATACTTAATATATAAATATATTTTTATCTTAAAATTATAAATGGATGTGTGTGTATTTATATATACATAATTATTCTACACAGTATACACATATGATTGACGTAAACAAAAACTTTTATTCTGCAAACGATTAGTCACGATTAATCATTATGCAGCCCTAACAAACAGGTCTATACAGTATATCATTTAATAAAGATCAGGGTTATTTCATCAAATATTATAATTTTTTACTTTTACTTAACTTCAGTTCTTATTTCTGCAAATATTTATTTACAAATGCATGCAAATAAAAACAATATTTATTTTTCGGAATTTCAGAAAATTGTAGTTTACAGAAAGAAACAAAAATTATAATTTCACCACCATCCATTAAATTAATTTTTTTTGCAGTGCTCTCTTAATATTTTCAATAGCTGTAGTTTAGCACAATTGGTATGGCTAACTGGAACAGACGCTGATTTAAAGATCCTGAAAGAATTTCCATCTTTCTTCTCCTGATCTTCAGCGGCGTTCCTCACAGGAGTATTGTGGTAGTAAGACTCATTTAAACCCCACACAAGCCCTGCATGTCTTCCTCTCTACTGCCTGGGGAAAACTCATTGCTATGCCAATCAGGTTTAACCTCAACCACCAAGACTGTCTGTCTGTCTGTATGAGGCTACGAGCTGCCCAAGAGAGAATCAGATTTTTTTGGGGTCTTCTCTTCTCCATTTTAATGGTCGTCCTTTCCTCAATCTGAACCGGGTATAAATCTTCATATTGTACCACGTACCAGAGAAAATTCCTGCACTGTTCGGTCAGCAAACCTCGGAGACGTATTGAATGTGGAGATGAGAACGAAGCCCTGGGGAATCCCTAACTGAGCTGGGAAAGGTCATGACTGTCTTTAGCAGCAGAGAGGAAAGGAATATAAATGTCTCTGGAGATGTGTTAAGGACACGAGAGGGTCGCTAATACATGTAGGATGATACCAAACATATTTTATTCATGATGTACTAGATTGGATCTATATTACCCACACCACACCATTTCATTTGCATTGAGTTTAAATATGATAAAGTTATTGCAGGTAAAACTCCTCCAATACTGAAAATCAAAAAGCGTCTGCAGCAGACCCTTATTTTGACAAGATGCATGACGTACATGGTTCACATGACGTGCCAAACACATATTTTGACATGACGAGCCACACACATGACGAGCTTCACATCGTGCGCCCTCCAAAAAGAAGTCACCGGCCACCACTGTACCCTAACATGTTAATTTCCCTTATCTAAAATGACATCTAACGTGAGTAAATAAAAAAGTACATTCTCTGAGAAATTATATTTTACATTTGGCTGAAAAAGTCACATCCATAATCCTAGAATTGCTCACCTCTATCTGGTGAAGGTTGTAAGTCAAATTGTTTATAATTACAGGTTTAAGGATTTGCTCAATTCATAACAATAATCCTAAATATGAACAATAGTACTTTATAGTAATACTTGAATAATAACAACCTATTGTGTGTTATGACAATTTTTGCTAACATTTATATTGCCATTGACCAACCTGCACAATTTTTATTTTATCAGCATTAACCGATATAATACTGCGTGAAAACAAGTGTTTTATTTGTACTCACGTAAGCTTGGGTTCACGACCTTCAGACGTGTACTGCCAGCAGATGAGCCCGATAAGATCATGAACCCGAGCGTTGGCCATGGTGACCACCGTCATGGGGTGAAGCTTTTCTTGGGTCGACTGCATTGAGAGGTAGACGTCAATTTTTTTGGTTGCCGTTGTACCGACATGGCCCTGAAAAAGAAGAATGCCACATGCACTTAAATAGTAAACAAAAGCCACCTACACAATTCTTAACAAAGAGTTAAGTGTAAAATAAGCGTTTGTGCATCCTACAGAAAAAACAGCCAAAGGGTGACAGGCATTGAAAAAATAAACGCAAGTGATGCACAATGACAAACTCCACACAAAATCTCCAACATGCACTCTTCTAAGCAAAGGTGTTATAGCCCGGAGCAGCACTAATGCATGAAGACAGCAGAGGAACCTGTGTGGTGACACCAGTGTGCACTTCTGCATTTCACAGAGAGAAAACAAGATGCATTTAAACGCTTTTATTCAAATAACTCTGCCATTCATTGCTATGGATGATAATGAGGTTTATACATCTTATCTGCTGGATGACAATTTCTTAAGCAATTGGCTCGTCTAATAATGATGCTATGAATGATACAGAACAACTTTTATTTAACTTGTGACTCCAAATGACCATGAAGAAGTGTAATAGTCTATCATTATTTTGCTTGATCTGATTGGCCAATCAAAACATTCCAAGGTTCGTTCTTTTTAAATAACTACCGCTCAAAACTAATAACACACGGCTGCAAATCATGACATGTACAGTTTAATATTACACAAAAACTAAACATAAATATTAGATTTTAGATTAGATTTTTTTATTCCAGGCAGTAGACAATATGGTAAATCATATAGTGCAAAAAAACGACGAGAAAAGAAAAAATAACAATCAAACAAATATACAATATTCAAATATACAGATATAATAATCATATTCTGCCTGAAAGGGAGTGGGAAGAAGACAACTTATTTAATCCCACCCCTACGTCACCATTTGTAATTAATATTTAGGCTTCATATTTACTGTGCTCTCAGATTGAAAAAAATATATATATATATATATATCACGGTGGCGTTACCACAATAACAAATTAGTTTAATATTTAATATTAATATTTCTTTTAATAACATATTTGACATCAGATTTACAAATGATTAAACCAAAAAGTGTGTTTGGTGACATTTGAATGTGCAAATGAGCAAAAAATGAGCAATTTAACTCTTTCCTCGCCAGCGCCAGCATTTTTTATGATGTTCACATAACTTTTATGTCTTCCAGAATTTTTTTCTTCTTTAAATATATAAACATACAATATATCAAATAAAAGAACAGACCCTCTGCTTTCACTTGTTCCCTTTTTATCACCTCTCAAATATGGGAAGGTTTCTTCAAAAATAACAATTTTGAGCAAAAAGCTGAGATAATTGCATTTTTGTAAAGGACTTTAGTTAGAGATGAGATTCAGAGAGATGATCTAAACATAATCAGAGTTTTACTATTTTTGGATCAGTGAATGCTTCAGTGTTTTATAAGTTGGGTAAGAGCGCCACCTAGTGGATAATAGTGGAAATATCAGTTACAGTAAAAACTTTTTGGCCGGGAAGCGTTTTCTCTCAATTAACAAAATAACTTGTTAATGGCGGGAAAAGATATTTAATGTTCCTCACCTAACTTATGATGCAAATAGTCAGTTTGATACAAGACCCTCCTCTTCATGTCGGGTCCTGATTACACTGTCTGAGCTAATATCTGCGATAACAACTCGCTGCCTGGGTGATTCTCACGAAATTAGACTTATGAGGTGTCATGAAACATTTTGATAATAAAAGTAAATGCTATCAAAATAAGAAACATACATTTACAAACATCTCTTCATGTACTATTTTGCACATCATTTCAAATGACATCATACAAACCAATTTTGTAGTTTTTTTTCACATTTAAGGGGAAACTTTTCATTACCACAACGTGTCCATGACTGTATTTGGGTTCTTTGACATGGAAATATTTATAATAAAAAATCTAAAAAATAAAAAGCTTCAGTGCATGTTATAATATAAACATTTACAGTAAAGAAACATGTGGTATTTGGTGATCATTGGTAAATGTAGAGACAATAATAAGGAATAGAAATGTGTCCAAGAAAAATGTTCTCATCCTCCGCAACAATTTTCAATCATTGTTTAAGCCCTCAAGGAACTAACTTTTTTTTTAATTGTTGGAAGGGACATCATTGACTGTGACACTCAAGATGGCTACCAGGTAAGCAGTTCTTATTTTTCTCTCCAGATAAAAGTTTAAATTTTGTTTGTCATAGTACCAAGAAAACTTTTTAGTTCTCATTACCGAAACATGAGTTTGTAAATGCATATATTTAATGTAAAATCATGTTGCGGTAATGATCATTTTTGATAATGATAATCTAAAAAATGTAAATAATTTTATTGGAAATATTTTTAAAATCCTCTAAAAATAATGCGTGTAGTAAGTTCAGACCTTAATCTTATATGTGCAATGGCTTCAATGGCTTTTTAAAAATTCTGATGCTGGACACCTTTTAAATCTGGATTTCGTGAGAATCACCCGCCTATACTTTATACCTTACATGTCATACGGTGCCAACGAACAGAGGTTTTCATCAAACCTTAGCAGTGTCCTAAGCAATAACCATAGTCAACACAATTAATTACCAGCAATACACAATGATCTATTTACCTTGCCATCAAATTTGGAGTATTCATTGAAAGGGTTGTTAAGCTGTTGAGGACACTGTTCAAGCCGCAGGGAAAGCATGGATTTACTGCCCGTACTCCGGGATCGATCCTTAAAGTCCTTCTTTTCAAACAGCAAGCCTAAGTCGTCTGCTAGAGAAAGACAATATACAGAAAACAAGAGATAAGGCTTTAAGAAATTAAATGTGAATTTGACTTTGAAATGTCAGGGTCCTGTTTCAACGACTGTACCTGACTGAGATGAGCTTCTTTCTTTCCACTGGATGTTTTTACACTTGATCTGATTCTGCCGTTCTTTCCTCAGACGCTCCAGTCGTTGAGCTTTATATAAACAGACCAAACTTTCATCTCATTATAGTGTAAAGCATGAAACATCATGTTAGTAAAACAAATACAGTTCTCAATGGATGCTGACTCATATCACCTGATGTCAAAATCCTGAGGTTATTTGATTAAACATACATGACACAACACTGTGAAAATATAATTATCAGAGTCAATTTCTCTATTGATGCATCCCTATAAACAACATAACAGCCATTATGTGAACTCACAGATGTGACAGACCATTTGATAGGTGATAAAATGAACCCTGAACCACAGAAACCATCATGTGTACAGCCATCAGTAGAAACAAAAACAATTACACAAACACACACAAAAATTACTAAGGATTATGAAAAATAAAAACATTAAGAATGACAAATAGTTTCTAAATTAATGAATATTCTCCTGTGATCGCACAACAAATACCTGAACTTATGATTGAGCAAGATTTTTATTTCAATAATCCAGCATTGTTTCCCACTCTGAAAACTTGCTTACCAGCCGGCTCGGTTCTCACGAAACCGTCCTGTCGTCCTGGGAAAGTTGTTCAGATGTGTCTTTATGGAGGAATAGATAAAGCTCTAGAACAATCTCCCCAATATAACGATCAATCTCATTATTCATCTGTCTTTCTACACTTAATCATCTATCATGCATTGACTAGAGGTGCAAAAATTGACTGAAACTAATCGACTCCATAAATAAATAAATCAGAGGAGTTTTGAAATGATTAGAACACAGAATATAAAGTGTTATGGAAAGCAGAACATTATTACATTTACACACATAACGAGAACTCATGCCTTTGTTACATTGTCAAATGTCAAAAAAGTCTCTAGCTGTCATTGTGGCCCTTTGTACCTAAAGGGTCTTCGGTACTAAAATACTAAATACTAAATACTAATACTAAAATAAGTCATCGTTACCAGGTTTACTTAAGTACCGGAACCACTGTAGAACCGGGTCCACCCGGAACTGATGCACTGTTTAACAGGTTCAGGTTATCAGTCAGAACTTTTCATAGACGCAACAAGAAGACGCAATTTGTGACGACCACACACATGAACAGCGCGTGTTTGCTTTGGGTACCAAACCTGGTACCAAGAACCAAAATTTTTTACTAGTATTGTACTGACTACTGAAATTTTGGTACCGTTACAACACTACTTCAGAAATACATATTGATACCAAAGAGTGCATATTTATAACCACAAAGGAAGGCTACATATTGGTACCACATGTATGTCTGTACCCTCTGGTGATGTTAGGACCTTTTAAAAGGGGATGGGTGATTCTCACGAAACCATTGAAACACCACGGCACTAATTATTTTAGCTTTAAAATGTGTAATATAGTAACATTAAAAAGCATCAGAATTAACACAATACTGTGTTCTACCTTGCACAATGTGTGATTTCAACATAAGAATTAATAATTGTAAATTTTATCTCATTTTCTGCTAAAATTCTAATTACCGCAATGTGTCCGGCTGTGTTTGAACATGCGTTATGTTGTAATTTAATCAAATTAACACAAAAATATTAAGAAAAAAAAATAAATGGATGTTTTGCTAGACTACTTTAGATGACAGAAAAAATATTTACTGAATATTCATGTATAATAATAATGAAGAAAAATTAGGAAAATGATGTGTCCATGCCTGATGTTCTCATCCTCCGCAACACTTTTTGAGAACAGTTTAAGCACACATACAGAATTTTAATAAAGTTTGATTTTGAGTGACCAAGCACATGGACCAGTTACTTCAAGATGGCTACCAGGTAAGATCATTTTTTTACAGTTAATTTGAAATATTGTCTTGTCAGAATGCTTACACGACATTTTGATTATCATTACTGCAACAGATGCTTATTAAATGTTAATTTAATTAATAGAAGCATAATACTTTTATTTTAAATGCATGTGCAGAATCTCCAAATTATGTTCTTTCAGGTTTGTCATGTCATTTTGAAAATATGTCAGTGTTGATGTCTTCTGACTGTTGCGGTAATGAGATTTTTTAGGACTCATTTTTTAAATTATGTTACAAAAAGTGTTAAATGATAAGTAAACGTTTTTAAATTAATGTTCACATTTACTCCAGAATTTGTTTTTCAATGTCTGGTGGGAAAAAAAGTACATTTAAGCAATTTTTACATTTTCATGCTTGACATTTTTAAAACCAAGTTTTCGTGAGAATCACCCGGGTACAGCCACAGTGACAGCAAGCATCTGACCATTTTTGACTATTTTTACTGACTGTGGTCATATGTTTCAAAAGTAAAATATAACAGGTAGCATGTTTACTAGACACGTACTAGACACAAAAAAATCTTTTTATAGACGGTTTCAGCACTAACAACATAAACAAGATCACATTTCAGCACATAAAGAAAAACATTTTAGCAACAAAAACTAGTTTGCAATTACAAAAATATCTTGCGCCTTGCTGACAAAACGGTTTAAAGAGAACAAATGAATTTCAGTCAGTTTATTCCTCAGCCAACAAACCAATCTGTCCCAGATTAACACCTTTAAAATAAATAATCAACAAATGATAAAAACTATATTATTTATGTTAAGAAAATTATTAAAACAAAATTATTAGGATGTTCACCATCAGAGGTTTGTAAATCTTCAGAATTTTAGATTTAGTAAAAGATTATAGTGAAGTTAAGGTCTAATGTAGTGCTTTTAAAGATAAGGTTTTGGTCTAATAGGACTAGACTGTCTACACTCAATAAATACACTATGCACTGCTCTCCAAGGTTTCGGCTGGTTTCTGATTTTAACAACAAATTCAGTTCCTCACTAACTGTATTTTGCAATACTGTACTGTATGACAACAACAATTACTGTTTTTCAGCAAAGAGAAAGTAATGAGAATCACTGTTAAAAATTGTATACAACAAAAAGCCATTATCGTTTACAGGAACAGAATACAGCATCTAGCAACAATGCTGGTTTTGTTATATTGTTATTGAATGATCTGATTTTAGTTTGTCTGTAAATCTTGTCATGTACAGAGACAGCATAAATACATTTAGATAAAAACCCATATAAGATAAGCAGCCAAGCCACATGTTGGCTTAATTACTGATGTAAAGAGGAACAAACAGAATACAGGATCAGAGATACTGACAACAACTTTATCTTGGGCCGACAGCATGAGAAATCTGAAGTAGAAGCACGCAAGCTTATATTTGATTATGCAGAGCTAAATTAGGCAACAGACACTTAGTGCCAAAAGGTTTAACAGGCTTAACCTACACCAACAAATCATCCAATTCCAAACCAAACATAATTTTGCTCCTACAACACCACCCAGCTGAATCCAAAGCCCCAGAAGCAAAACAAGAGTTTTTCTCGTACAAGAGTTAGAAAGCAACTTGCCTGTGTTAGAGCGCCGTCGAATGCCAAAGTCCCAGCTGGAAGTGATGTCGACAGACTGAGAGAGGTCACAAGTCTGGCCGTCTCCTCCGACGCTGCCATCTCCAAAAGAACCCCCCGATGACCCTCCACCGACGGACGCCGCAGACGGGTGACATTTCTCTAGATCCACGTCATGATCGATCAGGACCATTTCACACATCCCAGTGTCATCGCTTGTCACGTGGGACTGCCGGATGTGGGCCAGGATAATGGCGGGGTTGTCGAGAAAAGCCATCTTGCGTTCCACGCTCTCACCCCTCTGACGCTCTCCGGTTCTCCTCCGGATGTGCCGACCTTCAGTCGGAGGCCGAGACTGAAGATTCCTCAGCAATGCAACGTCTTCTTTTCCTTCTCTTAGGGGTTATTTTCTCCTCTCCATGGTTGGACATGGATGCCTGCCTGGAGATAAGACACAGATCACAAATAAGTCACAATCACACGTTGCAATTTCTATGAAAACTAATTTGACACAGATGACAAGCCTTGAAAAAATAATGCATGAACAGCAAAATACCCTCCAAAAATACATCCAATTATAACAAAATAAAAATCAATCATATACATCAAACAAAGTTTAGGAATCAAAAATCCTGTTAGACAACATGAGTACACAAATCATGAGGGATCCAAACAGGGATATGGGATAAACCTGTTTTCCAGGCTATAGGTTTGTTCTTTACGGTAATGTTTATCATATAAACATTCAATGAAACAAACAGATAGACACTGTGCACGTGATTGTGATATCATTCAAATATGTGCTTATATTGTGTATGCATGTATATGATTTATAGTCAATTCCTATATTGTTGCTGCTCAATACTTAATTTGTATTTGCTTTTGTTTACACTCATTGAGTGTCTATACACACACATTTGTGTGGTTGTTTACAAATGTGTACTGTCAGTGTTGTAGACTGAACCTCGTCACAAGCAAGAAGTGAATTCTTGGACATTAGAGAGTCTGTGTTAGCTGTCATCATGATGATTTCAGTCAAACAGCAGTCATCAAAACAAGACATAAACTGGAATAGCTTAACCACTTCTTTACACCATCAAACATGTTACCTTTTGTGTTATAAAACTCGCAGCTCACAAAGAAACTGCCATAAAATTATAGTAAAATAATCAACGAGCCATGCAGCAAGTTAACGTGTTTATATTAATAAACGCTATCATTCTGTCAGTTATGTCATGAATGCCTTCTTACAGCACACTAAAACGACTAACATTATATCTGAGTCATATCATATATAACACAGAGATAAATAAGAGCACACTGGATGCGCTTGTCAGGCCATGCTAATGTTCGTGCTAATCTGGTGGAAAAGATGAAATATTTGAACACAGATACCTTCATACATTCAAATTCCAGCTGAAAACATCACAAACAGGCCACAGCATCAAAGCGAAGGCTTTCATAAACTCTCTCATTTCATACTTGTTAAGATATTGACACAAAAACAAAACAAACGCAACTGTTTACTTCTGTGTTGATGGTTCTGTGTGATACTTCCGTCTGATTCACCCCTCATACCGGAAGTGTACCGCTTCGGGAAACGCCCTCTAGAATGAAAGATTGACATGACGTCCGTCCAATCATGAAAAAGATATTTTAAATTTAGTTAATATTAATTAAGTAAATAAATTATTTATTATAACATTTATGAATATATTAACTAAGTAAAAAACAACAAATAATATGACTAAACGAAATGATATCGAAAATCTATGTTTAAATTAAATTATTTTTCAAATTGCATCAAATGTTAATGTTTCTCACACTTGTTTCAGAAATACAAGAATCGTGAGGTGAGATGATCTGTGCCAAACATCTTCAGGACTGTAAAAAATACAGGAACTTTTGTAGTCGTTCGATTCTTCGCTGTTGCTGTAAATCAATAACGACGTGTGCAGTTAAACAGTATAAACCATTAGCGCAAAATTTAGCCTATGTATTATACACCATAAAGCTTTGAGAAAGTGCAAAAATAAATAATCAGAAAAACATTTTACTGGTTACCTTTGCCTTGAATCAACCGGTTACTATCACACGACCACATTTACTAATTTTTTAATTGCCCGTTCAGAAATATTGAGTAGTATATATATATATATGTATTATCTTTTGGGTTGCACGTAATGTATATAACAGCAGCAGATAGATGCAGGGTCGTGCGCCGCGGGTGGGCGGAGCCGTCGGTCTTCACACTGACGTACATCATCACCAGCGCGAGCTGTGCACGAGAACCACAGGAATCCACACACAACCATCACTTCTGCTATAGATCACTCAGTTGAACAGGATTTAACCACTTGTCTGTATTATCCTATAGCATCAACAGGAAGAAAAAAAACACTGGAAAGACAAACCTTCACTAGAGTCAACATCCATCATATCTTCTCTTGATGGACCTGATGATGTGAGATGATGGAGGCTTTCTGAAGTTCTGCTATCACAGGATCTTAAGGAATAACGCGCGTCAATATGAACTCCAGATTGAAAAACAATTAAAAGTGAAGGAGAAGTGAACGAGAAGACGATTCCTGATAGTGAGGGAACCCTCAAAGATTTATTTTATTCATTTTTGCCTCACTCCGCACTCTGGACGCATCCATCATCTGTATTTATGTAGGTGATTTGTTCTTGGACAGCGTCGAGTGGATTTAAAGCATGGACGATCAAAGGCATTTAATGCAGAGTCTGGGCGGTGTGACCCTCACTGGACACCCCAGCACTGATGGAGGAGGCACAAGAAACAAACACGAGATTGGAGATATTCTACATCAGATCATGACCATCACCGACCAGAGCCTGGATGAGGCTCAAGCAAAGTTAGTTTCACCACAACTCATAACACATTACATTGGTGATGCTGGTGTCCAACAATTATTAAAGTTGTGTCATTAAGTTTAACGTTTAACGTTTCTCTAACGTTAGTTTTTGGTTATCTTTTGATTATTTTTTATAAAAACAACGTTGAAGGGGGGCTTTTTAAAAAAATAGCCTAACGCCCTTTAACAGAACGCTCTTTAATGTTTTTTTGGAACCATAAAATAACGTTCCCATAACGCATGGTGGTTATCTAAAAATAACTTATACAGAAAGCTCTTTAATGTTTTTTTTGTTGGGGGGGGGATTTTTGGAAATATAAAATAACGTCCCCATAACGTTTCATGGTGGTTATTTTTAAAAATAAAAAATAACTTGTATAGAACGCTCTTTAATGTTTTTTATCCATAAAATAACGTTCTAATAACGTTGCAGGGTGGTTATTTTTTAAAATAAAAATAACTTGTATAGAACGCTCTTTAATGTTTTTTATCCATAAAATAACGTCCCCATAACGTTTCATGGTGGTTATTTTTAAAAATAAAATAACTTAATAGAACGCTATTTAATGTTTTGTTTTTTTTTGATCCATAAAATAACGTTCTAATAACGTTGCAGGGTGGTTATTTAAAAAACCTTAAAATAACTTATACAGAACGCTCTCTAATGGGTTTTTGGAACCATAAAATAACGTTCCCATAACGTTGCATGGTGGTTATGTAAAAAAACCTAAAAATAACTTATACAGAATGTTCTCTAATGGGTTTTTTTGGAACCATGAAATAACGTTCCCATAACGTTCCCTTAACATTATTAGAAGAGCGTTAACCTAACCTAAAAATAACGTTCTTTTTTCGTGAAAACTTTCTTGGCTAACCAAAAAAACAAACCTTGGAAAATAACGTTCTGGAAACTAAAAACTAACATTAGGGGAACATTTTGAGAACAAAAAATGGTTAGCTGGGTAAGTATGCATACTTATAGTGGTCACATGGGGACAATACACATCAGATTATAAGCTTTATTGCAATCTATAACAGCTCTCACAGTCTCAGGAGGGTCGTCTCATTGTACTATTACTCTTCTGTTTGTTTTTACAGAAAGCATGGACTGAACTGTCACAGAATGAAGCCGGCTCTGTTCAGTGTGCTGTGTGAAATTAAAGAGAAAACAGGTATCGTGTCCACACCTAAACACCTGCTGCTGTTAAATTCACACTGTAAGAAGAATCTGGTGTCTGTAGTATTGATGCATCTGTATAAGAGCTCTGCTTCTGATGACTTCTGGTATTTAGTAATAATCACTGTGGTATATCTGCATCCTGTACTCATTTAGCAAATATATGTGATTTTATCAGCCTGGATGGACGGTTAGATAAAACCGTACGTGCACAAAAGAGATTATTGTGTCGACATTTCATTTGCAATAGAATTTTTTTTTCATGAGTTTTAAATGTTCAAAGAGAGACCCACTTTTTGAGATCTGAATATGAGAAAGGTTTAAGTTGGAAATTTGTAAATACAGATCTCTTTTTATCTCACATGCAGATTATTAAAAAAAGAAACCAATGTTTAGGCTATGTATGAACAACAGGAGTACATTTGCACGACTCGCATCTATTTTTGAAACAATTATTATTTTCTCCAACTTTATAAAATTTAAAAGAAGCTGTTTGATCATAGTATGATTTTCTGTAGCTGTTTTAGTTATTTAAATGATGCAGATTAGCTTTGGACATTTTTTTACTAAGTGTAAACCAGTAATCACAAATGGCTGTTTAAATTGTAAAATACCATCAGAGGAGTGGCCTTTAAACTCTGCTTGTGTAAAATCAATGCAAAACATTTATTATTTATGACAAGAGACTCATTTAACTTATTTAACTAGTTAGTATAGCTCCACCTTAACTGTAGTTTGCTGTATTTTCTACAAACACCATTTTGCAGTGTATGCATATTTGTATATATATATCTCTCAATCCACAAAATCAATCGTCATCTTTAAGTAAAGGCAAAGTAAATGCATTTGTTTCATTAGTTTGATTTACAGACGTGGCTCATATAGTAAAGTAAGTACAGTAAAGCACTTCTGATGTCCACTGGGAGCGTTTCAGTATTGAGGCAATCTTACATAGGGCTAATGAATCAGTGAATCATAAATGAATCAGTGTATTGCATATCTTGCAGTGAGATTTAATTTGGAGAAAAATTTAAATTACAACAAAAGTAAATAAATGTCTGCAGCAGGTGGCTGGATGTCATTTTAGGATGTCCAAGTGAGTTCAGTGTGAATCCCAGGGTATTGCTATTCTGATGTGCTGAGTGGATTCTTGTGTGTTTTGGGTTTGCATGGATGTTCATTGGCTGGTCTGAGTGGTTTATAGGAGGTAACTGTACACAATGTAATTCTGGTCTCAGTATGAATCTGGAGTCTGTTCTGGACCTCTTTAAACAGCTGCACATTGCCCATGTTAAAAAGTGACATTTATAGAGAGCAGAGAGCAGTCAGAGAGCAGCCAGAGGGCAGCCAGAGAGCAGCCAGAGAGCAGTCAGAGAGCAGCCAGAGAGCAGTCAGAGAGCAGCCAGAGAGCAGTCAGAGAGCAGCCAGAGAGCAGTCAGAAAGCATCCAGAGAGCAGCCAGAGAGCAGTCAGAGAGCAGCTAGAGAGCAGTCAGAGAGCAGCCAGAGAGCAGTCAGAGAGCAGCCAGAGGGCAGCCAGAGAACAGTCAGAAAGCATACCAGAGAGCAGCAGAGAGCAGTCAGACAGCACCCAGAGAGCAGTCAGAGAGCAGCCAAAGAGCAGTCAGAGAGCAGCCAGAGAGCAGCCAGAGAGCAGTCAGAGAGCAGCCAGAGGGCAGCCAGAGAGCAGTCAGAAAGCAGCCAGAGAGCAGCCAGAGGGCAGCCAGAGAGCAGTCAGAAAGCAGCCAGAGAGTAGTCAGAGAGCTGCCAGAGAGCAGTCAGATAGCAGCCAGAGAGCAGTCAGAGAGCAGCCAGAGAGCAGCCACAGAGCAGACAGAGGGCAGTCAGAGAGCATACCAAATGGTTTCAGTGTCTCCTGGAAAATAGACAAGGTTGGATTATTATTGATTTAAACAAACCATTTCTTTTCTTTCTGTACTGCAGTGGAGTCATGCACCAATCATAATTATTTATGATTATTACAGTTTTTTTTGATTGCTAAACAACAGTGGGCACAACTGGAGTCACATGTGCAAAACTCTAACTACAGTCTGCACAGCAGCAGTTCATGTGGACCAAACTCTAGTTGGTTTTTCATTGCTTGAAAACAGTTTTCAAAACTCTACACACTTATCCCATGACTTTAAACACAACCTGCACAACACTGTGGATTTACAGCACTTTGTTCAAATGCTAAAACACTGCTGTCAAAACTGTGAACCACACATTCAAAACACAATTGATTTCAGCCTTGTGCCTTTCAAACACTGCTGATTGCAATTTCATATTTTCATATATATATTTCATATATATAAAATTCATGTACATTTAGTTTCTACCTTTTTTTTCTCATTACTGTAATTCCGCAAATTACTCCAGACTACTGAAGCAAACTGCTAATTTTCATTTACCTTAAAGAATTATGATGTTCTAAAAATTTAAAGAAATCATGTGATAAATCAATAAATAAATCATTCTTTGAAGAAAACATTACTTTGTATGAAGTCACTGAAATTGTTCAATCTGTAAAGATAACAAGTTAGTATTTTGTGTATTGGTGTTTGATGTTAGTGTTTTTCCTCTCAGTGTGTTGTGAGTGACAGTGTGTGTTATCTCAGTGAGGGTTGTGTTTAGTGTTGAGCTGTTTTGAGTCATGTGTTAAGAGTTGTGTTCAGGTGACTTTTGGTTGTGCAGACTGTAGTAAGAGTTTTGCACATGTAGCTCCAGTTGTGCTCACTGTCGTTTAGCAATCGAAAAAACTGTAATGTTAAGCACATCTTGGGCAAATTGTTTGAGTGGTGAAGCTGATGAGAATGGGAATATCTAGGATCGTCTCATTCTTTCTATAGACATTTTAATGCAAATATTCAGCACATTTCTAGATATGGCGTGGGTCACTTCAAGGCAGTGCTCCTGTATGGCTGGGAAAATTTTACAAAAATGTAATAGTTTGGTAATAATCTCTCTATCTTAATCCCACATATGCTGTTGAGCAGATATATCAGGACAGAATGTGAGGTGCTGCAGAGAAATGACATTTTAATCAGTATTTTTACAGCCATAATAAGACAACTAACCCTCATGTGCTGCTGAGGAGAAACTGATATTTTATTCAAAACCATTTTGGTGAAGTTCTATGAAATGGTTTATTTTTCTGAGGTGAGACAGCAAATGAAACCATAAAACTTTATGCATTTTAAGACTTCATATGAAAACCATCTTTATATTGTAATTGGTGTGTGTGTGTGTGTGTACATAAAGTAAACTCATAAACTCTTATCATATACATTAGTAACACACTGGACTGGATTCTCTCACGCTGCACTTCTTCTTTTTCCACTCTTTTATATCTCTATTTATCAGGTTTGGTTTATGACTCTCTATCAGTCTGTGAAACTCTCAGGATGGATTTGCTCACTTAGCACTTGAGGTTTGTGGGATTTTAACACGAGGGCCTGGTGACCAGTCATCTATGGGACAGCCTTAAAGGATTAGTCAATTTTCTTAAAATAAATCCAGATAATTTACTCACCACCTTGTCATCCAAAATGTTGATGTCTTTCTTTGTTCAGTCGAGAAAAAATTATGTTTTTTGAGGAAAACATTCCAGGATTTTTCTAATTTTTATGGACAAAATTTCCATCACATTTTACACCCTGTTTCTCCTCTTAAACACATAATTATAACAAAAGACTGAATGATAAAAGTGAAGTCTCTCAACAGTCCTGCAAACGTCTGCAGTGTCATTAAAGCAGCATGAGTTTCACAATCTCCAGGACAGAAGAGAAATCAATAGTGTGATCTTCTCCGCTCTCGTCCTCGCCACCAGTAATTGAAATAGAAAATCAAATGAGCGGTGAGCAGATAATTGTTTGATCAATATCCTCTCGCTCGCCCTCCGCAGGTCAGTGGCGCGTGATCACCGGCCGCGGATATGACGAGGATGAAATGTGAAATTGAACAGCTCGGCACTCGTTTATCAGATCTGACAACTCGCTGTGACCGAAGTCACTGACCAGACACTGCCGGTGCTCGCTCACAAACATCTAAACATGATAAAGTGTGAACTGTCATTGATCATATTCATGCTCTTATGTAGTTTTACTGTAATGTGGTGGATTACAGTCATCAGTAGGTGTTTGTTTCTAGCCAGCTCTTTAAAGGACAATCGCACATTAGATATTGTTAAATACATGTTCTCTAGTTGTAGACTGAAATATGCAGCTTTTCTTTTCTCTCTTTCCCAAGAGAAAGTTATTTTACAGATATCTTATAGTATTTAACACCAAACAGGAGTACATTTCAAAAATAAGCAGGGGTCAACATGCAGGACTTTTTCTTTCGATTGTTAAAGTACAGGAGGTCTAAATAGTAAAATTAAAACAGAGGATTTTACAGCTTGTGAGAAAGAGAGCATATCAGAAAGTATTTCCCTTTATGTCATCACATACATGGGTATATATATTTTATGATTGTAAAGGACTCGTGTGCATGACTTTTATGAGCCCGAGACCATATTATATCATTTGATTTGGTTAATGAAGAGTGCTCATAAATCTCTGTGCCTCTCGAGTGTTTGTTAAAAGATGCTGATATCCGCTCGATTGGCCCGACGGCTTTAATTGCCCCTCTGTACTCTTGAACCTATTGAGTGGTTGTTATATATCACCCAGACAGCCATAATGAATTAATCCACATCACACACAGCATATTTCTGTATGATAGATAACCCTCTCTTAATTTATGGACCCTCATTGAGTGGGCGCATAAGAGAGACTTAATGAGGATGTGTGGTTTACTTTGCTTTAAAGTCAAATGTAAAATATAAATTGTCCCTTTTATTTTTTATACATCTGATTTGTTTTCTGGTCATCATTTGCAGTCTGTAAATAGAAAGTAAACATGTAATATAGATGTAGATTATGGATGTGTATGTCTAGCAGTCAACAGAGAACGACACATCAACACAAAACCTCAGGCCAGTTCTCATCTGACAGCTGCGATCCGTAACATAGAAACACATTTGCAACATACTGCTGTTACTGTAATATATTATTGAATTTAATATATACTATAAATATGCTATAAAGAACATAGTGAATACTATGTTTTATTTAATTTCATTTATATAGCACTAATTGTTTCAAAGCAGCTTTACATTAATAAAAGCATTAAACCTAGTGAGTGGAGTATTAATGTAACTTATAAAAGAAAGTTTTAAGTTAAGCTGATGACTCCCAAGGGCTCCTAGGAGAAAAACCATGTGGGAAAAAAGTCCTTGGGAGAAAAAAAACCCTTGAGAGAGAGAGACAAACATAGCTAATCCTATAGAAAGATACTAATATGTTAAATTGTATATAATTTTATGTAAATTTATAGGGGGGAAAAATTTAAGTTAAAAGAAGCGGTTGGTTGTCGCTGGGCAGACTTAGCCGATCCAGTAGCAAAAAATACTACATATTAAAAAATACTATGGGCTAGATTTACTAAAAGCTTGCGCCAGCACAAACCATCATTTTGGCATTAAATAACAACTGTCAGTACTAAAGATGCGCAGTGGATGATAAGCGCTGAAATGGTCTGGTCTACTGACCTTATTGCAGTTGCATTTTTAGGAGATTCCCTTTCAGAAGCAAAATTTATGGGAGGAGATTATTTAAATTATTCATGCCACGCGATTTACTAATGTTTGCACGTGTGATATTACTGTATTTGCGTTGTTATTTAATGCTGAAAAAGCATCTTTGTGCTTGAAATGACAATTGTTGCTGATTGGCATCACAGAGATCAAAGAGCGTGTTGTACAAGGCAGATTATTTTTTAACATTATGGGGCGGTTTCCCGGACAGGGATTAGACTAGTTCTAGACTTAAACACCTTTAAGAGCTCTCCAAACTGAAAACAACTTGCACTTACATATCTTAAAATACATCAGGGCCCTTTGTTTTACCTCAAAATGCACACAGGTAATGTTTTTAGTAAGGCATGTTTGTTAAAACTAGTTATATTTCCTAATTAAACTAAGGCCTAGTCCTGGATTAAGCTGATCCTGGTCTGGGAAACCGCCCCTATTTGTAACAAATTATTCAAAAATATTGTTGCCAAACCATGTTATTTTTTATTTGCTAAAGTAAACAAAAGAGGAGTCACTAGGAGAAGTCACACAATAGCAGACGTTTCAAAACTTCCTGTAAACATTCATTTTTTTGTCCTCCACTTCTTTTCAGTGTCCTGTGACTTTTAAACATTAGCTGTTATTTCACACCCCAAATTTTCCGCTTTCTGTGGTGCTGAACTCAAGCTCATCAGGTGTTAGTAGATCACCAGCACCTCATCAGCTCAGATTATTTCCGATCCTGAACTAATCTGTGCTGCTCTTAGTAGATTGTGTTGGTCATTATGGAAATCAGCTGATGAGACTGTGTTATGTAATGTGTGCCTTTTTAGTAAATAACGTGCAGATATTAGTTCAAGTTCAAGTTTCTTTATTTTGTACCCTTAGGTAAATTAGGTTTCAGTGGCAAGTTCACAGTTCCTCACACAGACAAATAAAAAACAACAATAAAACAACACTAAAAGGACATCATAAGAACAGTAACATAAAGTAACAGCATAAAATATATCAATAAATAACAATTAAAAGTAAATAAAAATAAAATAAAAACCCTTATTACGCCTTCAAATTACCACTCCCATCTGCAGGTTTTTTTTTTTGTAATTGCGCTCTCACGCTTATTTGTCTCGTTTAGTAAATCTGGCCCTATATATTAAATACTATACTAGAAAATGTTAGAAATTAAAGTGGTCAGACATCAGCTGGACATCACTATAAAGGAGGGCTGGTGGTGTGATGAGCTTCACGGCAGCAGAAACTGGATCTGTTAGTCTTAGTTTCATTGGGTTTGAGGACGAGACAGGGAGAGAGAATCAAAATCCTATAAGCATAGCGGCTGCTCGCATGTAATGCAATGTCATACAGGATAATGGATGAATGCTATACAATTTAACATCACTGCAGGTGCACAATGAAGTGGTCAGTTGTTGTTGGGCAGTCAGCATGAGGATGGGCATCAGGTGGATCGGTGGTGGGATGAGCATCGAACCTGTCTGTCTCAGATGTCCTCTGTGAACTGGACATGTGTGTGAATGCACACAGATTCCGGAAAATCATTGACAGTGTAAATAAATCAAAAATCTAACAATCCAGAACAAATCCCAGATGCATTGTGTATAAAGGACTAATGAGACGCAATAGAGTAGCATTACAGCTTTACACAGAAGGATCTGTTGAATACTGTATGTCCTTGACTTTGATGTAAGGTTGAGGATGTCTTCTGAAATATCTGTAGATGACCATACAGTGGAAGCAAAATTACACCATGTGCTAAAAATATTGCTTTGATCACAAATTTACATCAATGTATGTAAGTAAAGAGTGGGAAAGCAGCCAAAAAATAGATTTTTACTTGGTTTGGTGGCTGGTTGATCTTTTAAAAGATGTCCTGTTGTGTTGTGTCTGGTGTGACTAGTCTTATTGGTCTGTCTTGAATAATGTCACGAGTGGTCTGTGTTTCTTGGCTTAAATGCTTCCTAATGGGACATTAACACAATAAACACAATACTTTCAACAGCAGTCCAGAGGCTCATTAGCATAATTAACACACAATTAATGAGGTGAATAATGAGACAGCATTGCATTCATCTAACTGGCTGCTGCTCAGAATTGCTGTTTACCGTTTAATCCTGATTCAGAAAACAGCATGAATAATATTATTTAAAAATGGTTTATAAAACGAATCCACAGTACATGTACATGTTCTCATCTAGGGGCGGTTTCCCGGACAGTGCTTATCCTAGTCCCAGACTAAAATGCATGTTTGAGCAGCTTTAATTTTTAAAAACAGCTTGCCCTGACATATTTTAACATATATGATGAGTGTCATTGTTTTGTCTTAAGATGCACACCAGTATTGTGTTTTGTAAGGTATGTTTGTAAAAAACGACTTAAATGTCCTAAAACAACTAATGCCTAGGCCTGGATTAATGTAAACACTGTCCGGGAAACCGCCTCATAATGTTTAACGTTTATATTTATTTAGGATGTTGACTTCAAAAGGCCTGACGAGAGAAATACAGAGTTTCCATGTGCTTATAAACAGAAAGTGTTATTATGACATCTTGTGTTTGATAAATGATATCTGATCTCATATTGTGTATAGTATCAGTTTGGATTGTGTATTTTCAGACAGTGTTTGGTGATACAGTATAATATCTCTCTCTTGTAAAGAGTTTTTTGGATGTTGTGTTTAGCAGCAGTGAGGATGTAATGACTTCTCAAAGACAAAATGATTTTGAAGATGAAAACAAAATTCTAAATTGATCTGTTGCTATCGGCAACCTGTCTCACATCCTCTCAGCTGGACATCATTCATGGTGTTGTGTACTGTAGAGTTGAAAGTCTGAGATTGAAAATAAATCTGTGATGAAAGTTCAACGCAGAAAAATTTTGAAATCATGTTGGAATAACATTAACCAGGTTTTACTGGAAAAATATAGGCTATTTTTGGACTAGTTTTGTACCCACTTTGCCTATTTTGGTTGTCCACCCGGCAAACATGTTTTATTTTTGGATTTTAGAGTATTGATTAATAGAGACAGCTTATATTACACCCAAATGAAACAATAATGTTTAATCTCCAGAGTTTGAGATGTGTTTAAGAGCTTAACTCCAGTGTGTTGTGTATTAAAGACACCAGGAGCTGTTTTTATATCTCTTTGATTTCTGTGAGAATAATTCATGATGATTAGTGCTCTTAATTAAAGTCATTACACACAAATTAAACTGCAGCTGTTCTGCGGTGGAGAAGAGAGACGGATGAGATTACAGGAACACTTACAGACCACTATTGCTTATCTAAATAATGTTATATATGTTTGTAAATGATGCCATCCTTTATAATCGGCACCGATTCATATTTAAAAATAATTCTGATGAGCAATTAATGAACCTTAAACCACAAACACACTTTTTTATAGTAAAAGCCAAGCAATTCTTTTCCTAGAATTCACCTGGCATGTGTCTTTTTCTGATGTTTTTTGTTGTGTCTATAAGCCAGCTTTGTGTCGGTGAAGAGCAGGTGGTGTTTGTGAGAGAGAGAGAGAGTCTTTACATGTCAAATATATGCTTAAAGGATTCGTTTTGCTCTGTGAGAAGATCCAAAACCACCCACAGGTTCCTCCAGTCGTACAGTAACTCCAGCTTTAAAACTCTTTTTATAAAACTGTCATTGCTCAACGTGGAAACTAAGCAGAACAAATTAGACTTGTAAATGAAGATTTGAGAGCTTTGGATTAGATTTATTTTGAAGGTCTTCACTTCTGCTGTGACTGCTAAAGAAACAGTTTAACATAAAATTACTTATTTCTTCTTGAAGAACCTCTACTTCTCAATTTAAGATCTACAGAAACCTTCATTCAATGAAAGTAGATAGCTGTCAAGGTCCAAAGATAATAGTATCATAAAGCAAAATGGACAACTGGGCTGTATTGCAAATCTTTTAAAACCGTTTAACAAATGATGGCAGAATCTTTCATTTATAATGATCGAGCGCTTCAACATTTTATCTTGAATAAAGCAAAATATTGACCATTTAAACTAAAGTTCACATGACTGAAATAGTTTGTTGCCCATCCCAACATCAGATCACAGACTCGCACAAGTGATGATGGAAAAATATTAAAAGTCTTCATTTTACTCATCAAGATAAACTGCATTGAAACATTGATGCACTTCTGCTTATGTTTATATCAACTGTTTGTATTTCTAGTAGTTATTAAAGGGCACATATCATGAAAATCATAGATGACTTGTTCCATGTTAAGTGCTATAATTCAGTCTCCAGTGCTTCTATCAACCTAGAAAATGTGTAAAAGATCTGCAAGCATGTGAAAAAATAGCTCTTGAAATTCGCCTCCCCTTGTGATGTTAGAAGGGGATCTTATTATAATAATACTGCCCCTTAATCTCCACTATCCAACCACAGCACTGACATTTAGTCCAGAGATCAACTCATTTGCATTTTAAAGGACACACCCCAAAACTGTACATTCTTACTCTTTTAGGATCCAAATCCCAATACAATTCCATTCACATTCTGTTTTAACTGTTTGTGTTCAGAGTATGGCAAGTGAGTTTCTGTATATAAAAGGTGCTGTGACGTTTAATGTTACTCATTTTATGCCTGTATAGTGTGTGTGCTGTATCAGCATAGATGCGTGTGACAAACTAGTCAATGCTGTTTTATCCCCAATCAGATAGTCAGTATGAGAAATAAGTGTTTGATTAAGTATTAGTTGTGAGTCAGGTTGTTAGATTGTGTTTTCCCGTGTGCTAAATGTGTACCTTTGTCTCGTCACTGGGGTAATAATACCTGCACAACTGAGCCTTTCTTTCTTTATCATCTGAAAGTCAAACATTATAAAATTCACTTCTCCTTTAATACGCAGGATTTAAGGTAACATTCATAAAAATAAAGGATGCAGGAGATTTATATGCACATTTGTCTGTATTAGGTTTGTTTGTTCAAATCTTAACAAGCTTTTTCATGTACACAACCACACATATACACATGCTGTAGCGTTGTGTCAGTTCTGTTCTCGTTCCGTCCACGTTGAATAATTTGACGACTGCTGGATCTCTTTGAGATGTATTTCATGTGATGCCCTCTGTGCTGAATTTGCATTTCCATGCCTGCGGTCTGAATAGTGAATGTTTTTACATTTGCCATTTTGTTGCCATTAAAAATGATTGCGAGACCAAAGAAAAAGAGACCAAATTAAAACGAGATTACGAAAAACATGCAAAACATGAAATCATGCAGTCCTGTGAGATCATCTGATTCAGAATTTATCCTGGATTTTATTCTAACATCCTGCATTTCTTTGCCTGACTGCAGCGCTTTAAATGTCATCTTACATCGACCTCATGAACAGATTGTGTGTGTGTGTGTGTGTGTGTGTGTGTGTGTGCGTGCGTGCGTGCGTGCGTGCGCGCGTGTGTGTGTGTGCGTGTGTGTTCCTGGAGGGCAGTGCGTAGATGTTGTATCTTATTTCAGTCATTGGGCCCTATTTTAACGATCTAAGCGCATTGTCTAAAGCGCACAGCGCAACGTCTAAATGGGCGTGTCCGAATCCACTTTTGCTATTTTAACGACGGGAAAAATGGTTTGTGCGCCGAGCGCATGGTCGAAAAGGGTTGGTCCTATTGTAATGGGAGTATTTTGGGCATAACGTGCAGTAAACCAATGAGAGTCTGAGCTCTCATCCCCTTTAAAAGCAAGTTGCGCTGGCGCTATGTCTAATCCCTATTTAGATGACGGACTTTGTAAACTGAAAAACTAAGCGGAGGAAGAAGATCCCCAGTTTAAGATTAATGTTAAATAATTGTGTTGTTTTTCCCTTATATTTAAATTGTTATTTTTTTATTAAAACCTTTAAAACCCGTTTTCTTTTAGTCATGGAAGTAAAAAGCAGGCTTGTAATTGCTTTAAATGTATGACTATCCAATATCATCAAAACATAATTTACAAGTATGCAATATAAGGTTTGTAATCTATCTCCTTTTTTTTAAAAATAAAGTATTTTTAAATAAATTACAAACGGCTCTCCTCACGTTTCAGCACTTTGGACAGCGGTTTTTTTAGCAAAGAGTTTTTTTTAAGCATTACTTACAAATGTTTCTCATCTCGCCATATCCACAGGTATATCATATACAATAAATCCGTCGGGTAGCATTAAAAAAAAACATTTAAAAACAGACGCATTTGTTTAAAGCAAAGCATTTATTTACTTACCAGGCTGCAGGTGAAGCAGCTCTTTGCGCCTTCTAACGTCTCATAATAAGTCCTCAATAATGTCCAAGAGACTCAATAATAATCTTTTACATTCAATCCTTTAATCTGTCATCTTTAAAAGCAGTTTTGTGCTGCTGCGCATTCATGTACATTGTGATAAGCAAACCCGCGTTGTCCTCCCGTTTATAGGCGCATTTTACTAATGCGCTCTTTAAATAACATAAAACACATTGCGCCATTGACTTTAGACTTTAGACCAGGTTTTTGTTGGTCAATGGCGTAGTCTATTTTAGTTGCCTCAAAATAGCAACGCGCCAACAATGCGCCTGAACACACCTCGTTTTTCAGACCAGAACGCCCATGGGCGCAAAGGGGGCGCAAATGCATTTGCTATTTAAACAACGCGGCGCTAAACGTGAAAATAAGGGTGGAAACTAGCGAAAGACACTTGCGTCGCGCATTGCGCTGCATTGCGCCGGGTGTAAGATAGAGCCCATTGTGTTCAGTAATGTCGTCTTCTTTGAGAATGAGACGCTGTGTTTGTTCACAGGTCTGTTTTATTGCTCAGATGTTGCTGTTTTACTTCAGTTGTTCTCTGAGATGTTTCTGCTAAAATCATGAAACAGATATACATCAAAGTATTGGTGTATAAATTCTTGTCAATGTCATAATTTGTAAACATCTGATGAGAAGCACTTTAGTTTATTTTGAGATCTTTGAGATCTCTGGTGTATGGGCTGACCTGAGCACAGTGGCAGCAGCATAGCAACACCTTGACAAGAACCCAGAACACCTTAGCAACATCATAGCAATGACCCAACAGCCCCTCATGATGTCACACTTCCATTAAAAATTTGTGCAAAACTTTAGCATTGTTTTCAACAAAAACTATAGTGAAATGATGGCGTTTCCATTAAACGATGTTATGCAACTAAAGCGTATTTTTGTTGTCTCGCGATAAGCGTGTTCGACTTCATACGGCGTTGCGCAGACCAACGTGTGGATGATGAAAATACTGCAAGAATGACTGGAAAGCATACAGAGAGTCAAACACACCTCACTCTTCTGTCTTATCCTACAATTAAACATACCTCGTCACATTTAAAGAATAATTATGTTAATTTTACACACGTCAGGTGACCTGCTGTAAATATAAAAAAACGTACATAGATTCCTTTTTTGAGTTGCCGCCCTGAAACACCACGTCACCCAAGCGTAAAAAAGTTTTTGTGATTATATGGGAGTTTATGTGAAATTACCGTGTTTCCAATACAATATAAAGGGTAATGAAAACACAGCTACTGTAGCATAGTGGTGTCAAATTTTACACAGCATATACATTTTCAACAAATATAGAAATTCAAGTCTTCATCGACTTTTATATAAGTTATATCAGCTGAGCACATGAGCTTTAGGTTTCTGCCTACAGGGCAGGGTTTAGATTAATCCAGGACTAGGCAAAACAGGTGTTCTTCAGACAAAAAAAATGGCACTGATACATAGGGCTGTCACAAAATTAATACATAATCGTCTCATCTCAATTGTTTGACCTCATGGAAATGATTTCAGATCACCGCAATGATTGTACATCTCTCTAAAAACACAAGGGGGAGCTGCAGCACCTGTATTAACAAGATCGTATCAGATGGTGCTCCTTAACTGACAGTGTAACGTGATACAGTGGAAAGCCATTCAATACATTGTAAAAAAAACAGCATTTAAAGAAATGCTGCAAAACTTTTATCAGTAGTAACTGCAGGTAAAACATACATTTTCAAACAAGCAATTTCAAATTTAGAGAAGTCAGGGAAGCTATTCTTAAGGATCTGTAAGGAATTAATTTTTTTCAGCCACTACAGACATGTGGTCCAGTACTTATATGACTTTAGTAGGATTAGCTACTATTTAAGACTTGTTCTGGTCAGTTTAGATTGCATTTTTATTTTCAGTTATTTTTCAGACACTTTGTGTTTATTTCTTATGAAGAATTTTCAGTTTTTGAAAGACATATTCATTAAATAATTCCTTTTAAATATGTTTTATGTGTAGTAATATTTACCGCCAAGTAAACCTTGCAAAATATTTAATTTTAAATAATCACAACAATGTGTGAAAATTATTTCATGAACAAACAAAAAATGTATGAGAATTAAAGCAATAAAACAGACAATTAATCATCATAAATCATCACAACTTATTATGCAATTAACCGTCAGACTAATTTCTTATTCATGACAGCCAGTACATGTTAATATGTCAATGCATTTTAGTCTGGGACTGTCTGGGAAACCACCCCTATAAAGTTTTAGCATGTTTCCATGAACTTCCCCTTCTCACATGTATGTCTATAAACAACTAAAACATTGTATCATAGCATTTCTCATATTATATCATTCTCCTGAAGTCTTATGACAAACAGTGTGTCATCATGACTCTTAAAGAGAGAGTTGTCCAAGAAATCAACTTTCTGTCATTATAAAGATGCACCTAAATATAATGAAAGGTAAAGATTATTTTCCTCTCTCAGGTCTCAGTGTTCGCAGCGGTCAGGACGAGGATCCACCCGACGCTCAGCTCATGCGTCTGGATAACATGCTGCTGGCGGAGGGCGTGTCTGGACCGGAGAAAGGGAGCGGGGCAGCAGCGGTCACCGCGGCAACAGCAGCATTGGGGGTCGGAGCCGATAACTCCATCGAACACTCGGACTACAGAGCCAAACTCACCCAGATCAGACAGATCTACCACACAGAACTGGAGAAATATGAGCAGGTGTGAGCAGCAGCGTGGTTTTGTAAAATATTTCACATGAGGTTTGATAAAACACTGAGGCGTTATTAGTTATGTGAAATTTGATTGGTTGACAGGCATGCAATGAATTTACCTCTCATGTGATGAACCTGTTGAGAGAGCAGTCTCGTACCCGTCCCGTCTCGCCCAAAGAGATCGAGCGCATGGTGAACATCATCCATCGCAAGTTCAGCTCCATCCAAATGCAACTGAAGCAGAGCACCTGTGAGGCTGTCATGATCCTCAGATCTCGATTCCTTGACGCCAGGTCAGATTATCAATCAGTCAATTAAGATTTATGTATGTTACAAAATAATTAACATGAGAAAGAAATGAAGTGATATATTCAATGATTATATTCTAAGCAAGGATGGCAATAAAGGCGTTTACTTGGTTATACAAATCTGCTGAATCCAGATTGATTGCTATTATTGTTATTTTTGTTTTTGCACTTGTATGTGTTTGTGTAAGTGTGGCTTCGTCAAGGTGCTAAAAAATAAGTGAGTGTGATCGAGTGGGTGATGTGGAAATATTGATGCTTTAAAGCTAAATACTCCCACATCCAGACAAACTTACTGTATGTGCTGTTGTTTGAAACACAAAAAGTCACACATGCATTTTAAGTCATAAAGAGGCTAAATGTCTGGTAGTTTACATTTGATGCCGGTTGTTAAAACTACTTTTGATTGTTTGGTCTCTATATTGTGATCAATATACTGTATAGAGCCAAATGACAACTAAAGTTACTTTTGTTCAAATTAAATGTTAAATATTTTTGTTTGCTGTATGAGGGACTTTTTTCTTTCTTAATTTACTGGAAGGTTTAAGCCCAATGTTATACTTTACCATTATAAGGATTGAACTGACAAAAATGATACATTTATAATTATTAGAAATGAATTTCTAAACATTATTAGATTTTTATAAATATGATAGAAATGTTGTATTGTGGACTAACTGCAAGTTTTTAAGTTTTAGTAAAATGTTTTTAGATGTTTTATTTCATGTGTGTTCCTGAAATCCCCCCTTCTGTTCGGATCAGAATAATCAAATCCCAATTTTACAAAAAAGTTTTGAACAACACAAAGTGACGATTTGATCCTAGATTGGATTCCGAATCCATTTTTTTTTACGTAATTTTAACAAAAATGAAATGCCATCCAGAAAATGTTATTCTATAAATATATAAACATACAATATATCAATGAAAGAACAGACCCTCTGCTTTCAAACAAACAAAAAAACACGTTTGATAGTACCTTCATTTGTTTTCTTTTTATCACCTCTCAATTATGGGTCTCAAAAATGTATAGAGATAATTGCATTTTTGTAAAGGACTTTTGTTAGAGATTCAGAGCGATGATCAAAACATACACAGAGTTACTGTTTTTGGATCAGTTGATGCTTCAGTGTCATTAGCTTTTTCTCTTAATTGATGAGATAACTCCTCAATGGCGGGGAAAGAGATATACATTTTTTTTAGGGTGGACTATTCCTTTAATTCAGCTTAAAGAGCATTATGTACTGATGATTTCTCTGTGTTTGTGTTCCTCAGGAGGAAACGGCGTAACTTCAGCAAGCATGCGACAGAGATTTTGAACGAGTATTTTTATTCTCATCTCAGTAATCCGTATCCCAGCGAGGAGGCTAAAGAAGAGCTGGCTAAAAAGTGTGCCATCACAGTTTCACAGGTGAGAAGATGACAGCGGAGAGCGGTTTCTGAAACGAACATGTTTGTGTGGTTGTATGGTCTGTGACACTGTGAAGGTGCAATTCTTTTAAAATGAAGTTAAGATCACACTGGCTTATGACTTTCACGCAATGCTATTTGAACCTGGAGATGGACAAAGCTTACCTTTACATGTATGCGTTTGTCAGATGCTTTTATCAAACTCAATAACCTTTGCGTTGCCAACGTGATGCTCTGCCAATTGAGCTCCAGGAAGACTATCGAGATGATGTGTTGTTTTTGTAGCGCGTGTGCTGGGTTGTACAGGTAGTCGTTTCTGTAAAACAAAGCCCCTTTTGTTTTTACCCTTAGGGGAAGGCAAATAGCATCACTGTGTCACAGGTACGTCACTAAACATCTGTCTGTCTGCACTGTTGTCTGTCCGTGTTTGATTAGCAGCTAAATAACAAACATTACATTATATACTGCAGTCATTTATTCAGCAGTTTGATTCGGCTATGATGGAGGCATTTATGTGCACATTGGATTTTTACCACACATACTGTATGCATATCGTCACCTTCCTAAACTTTTTTGACACAAATATTTTAGGCTGTTTTATTTTCCCTACGTCAAAAGACATTGAGACTTTTTTACAAGCAATTTTACAAGGTTTTCTAAATGTCAGCTGCATCAAGAAGAAGACAAATCTACTCAACCTCTGATCTTAGTTCCATTTATTTGTGTTTTCTGAGAAACCTGAAAAAATGACTTAGGCAATTAGTTTAGGAAGGTGACAATATATAGCCAAGATAAGTCAGATACTAAAGACATTCATGACCGAGACAAGACCAAAGGGTGTCATACTGACGTCAAAACCCAACATTATACTACGTCAAAACCCAACGCTACACTGATGTGAAAAGCCAACGTCATACTGACTAGAGTTCACAACGGGCCTTAAAATTATAACCCGACCCGGCCCGTGGCTTTTAAAGCCCGGACCCGATGTAACCCGACACATCAACGTGAATTATCTGTCCGAACCCGACCCGCGGCCCGACGCCACCGAAACCCCCCCCCCCCACCCCCCGCCTTTTTTTTCTCATACACGTAGTAGGCTATCATGACCAGCAGACGGAAATTCAAACCAAGCTTTAATGTTCACGCATTTTAACAATACAAACAACTGAAACAATAAACTTTAAATATAGGCTATATAAATATGCCTAAAAATCACACAATAATAAATAAAAATAACTCAAACATGTACCCAGCCAGCGGCTTCTCCTGTAGTAGCAAGCAATGGTGAATTCACCTGCGGCAAGTTTACTTTTCTCCATCTCTTCTTCTCCAGGCAACAGGCGTGCACGCAGTGATAGTAATAAGCTCTGGGGCAATCCGCAACGGATCTGCTCTAAAGTGGATCCGCTCTGAAGCCGGCAGCTTCGGTCTGGATCCGTTGCTGATCCACCCCGGAGCTTATTGCTATCCCCCGCCCCTCTCTGTGATGCATGTTGCAGCAGCCAGACCAGACTTTCTTTACGGTGAACAGCAGTGATGATTAATAATTTTTTTCACGGAGCGTAAAAGATTAAGCCTGAGGTCCGACCCGACTCAGTTGCTTATATTTTTGACCCAAACCCGGCCCGAATTCGCGGGGTTTGTCGGGCCAGCCCGACCCGTTGAGAACTCTAATACTGACATCAAAACGCAACGTCACACTAGCGTCAAAACGAAACGTCATATTGACGTCAAAACCCAACGTCACCCTGATGTCAAAACCCAACGTCACAGTGATGTCAAAACCCAACATCATACTGACGTCAAAACCCAACATCATACTGACGTCAAAACCCAACGCTACACTAATGTGAAAAGCCAACGTCATACTGACGTCAAAACGCAACGTCACACTAGCGTCAAAAACGAAACGTCATATTGACGTCAAATCCCAACATTATACTGACGTCAAAACCCAACATCATACTGACGTCAAAACCCAACGCTACACTAATGTGAAAAGCCAACGTCATACTGACGTCAAAACGCAACGTCACACTAGCGTCAAAAACGAAACGTCATTTTGACGTCAAAACCCAACATTATACTGACGTCAAAACCCATTATCATACTGACGTCAAAACCCAATGCTACACTAATGTAAAAAGCCAACGTCATACTGACGTCAAAACGCAACGTCACACTAGCGTCAAAAACGAAACGTCATATTGACGTCAAAACCCAACATTATACTGACGTCAAAACCCATTATCATACTGACGTCAAAACCCAACGCTACACTAATGTGAAAAGCCAACGTCATACTGACGTCAAAACCTAACGTCACAGTGATGTCAAAACCCCAAATAATACTAACATCAAAACACAATGTCACCCTGACGTCAAAACCCAACATCATACTGACGTCAAAACCCAACATCATACTGACGTCAAAACCCAACATCATACTGACGTCAAAACCCAACGTCAAAATGACTAAATATATTTACACTTCACTGTGGACATCTATACACACTGTTTCACACTTGGTTTATTTCTCCTGGCTGTCTTCTAATGGATCTCAAGATTATGACATCAGCAAGGTGTTTTTATTGCACCTCTTGAACGCTTCTTTCGGCAGTTTAAAGGTGTGTTTGGACTCATTTTATGAAGGAGATATTGCTCAGGGTGGCTGTGATTTTAATATATCTGAGTTTGTAGAAGCATGATTGTTGTTTGGTCCATTTACACTTTTATACAATCTGAAAATAACAGATGCTGTTAACACACATTTAAAGATGTTGATGTAAGATCTACTGTACATGTTGCCTGTTTTATTTCTGTAATGAAAACAGTTTTATGTTATGTAAGAACAAGATTATTTAGTTGAAAAATATATGACTTTACACATGAGATTCACCTGCTCTCTCTCTCTCTCTCTCTCTCTCTCTCTCTCTCTCTCTCTCTCAGGTGTCTAACTGGTTTGGTAATAAACGTATTCGCTATAAGAAGAATATTGGTAAATTTCAGGAAGAGGCGAATCTCTACGCTGCTAAAACAGCAGTAACAGCAACCCAGGCCGTAGCAGCAGCCGTACAGAACAGTCAAACTAACTCACCATCAACACCCGGCTCTGGTAAACAACAAAACAACATCTTCATCTCAATCTAACACTACAACAGAGACTGGACTATTGTTAATGTGATCATTCTCACCAAACATTTCTACTTTATTTATGCAAATTTAATCTCTTAGCTTTGTCATTTCCTTTACATACAGTCATTTTAGAATTTAATATCATAAGGCTTTGACTTCAACAAGAATTCAATCTTATTTTTAAAGCATTCTGTCTTTATTTTGTGGTTAAAATGTCTCTTATGTAGGCAGCTTACTATGTTTTTGAAAGTATTTTTAAAGACTGCAAGCAAATATTAATCCTCATGAATGCTCAGTGTTTGTGTCTCAATTTTAAGAGATGAAGGTTTGGTTTAAATCTGACGTTTCCCTGTGCAGGATTTCAGATGAAAGATGAAGAGTTTCAGTTGGATACAGCAGAAGATAAAACCCCTTTATTAAACAGCATGTTCACTGGTATGACACCTCTCAATGTTCATCATCTCTTCTTTCTCTATTCAGCTTGTGTGGTCAAACTCAACACATCATCTGACATTTTATAATTATTGCATTTATTGCACTAAATCAAGTCATTCAAATCCCCAAATCAGGTGTTTTAGATGCTTGAATGTTTCTCTGTGTGTCTGCAGGTTCCTCAGGTTCATATGGAGATGTATTCATGAATCTGACCAGTCTGAATGGAAACTCATACCAGTCTGCCCAGCTCACCAGTACAGGACACACACAGGTAACACACACACATAATGAATGTTAAATGTGTTGTGTACGGTGTTGTGTGTAATGTGTGTTTTGTCTGCAGGGAGACTCCATACGTCACAGTATCAGTCAGTCATTGGGTTACAGTGATGGTCTGCGGGGAAATCCACTTTATAGCCCTCATGGATTAAATGTAGGTTTGCTAAAGATAAATCTTTCATTTGAAATGTGAATATTATAGGCAAGAAATGCATTTAACTGTGTGCAAACTCAAATGGATATGCAGTACACACGTGTGATGTGATGTGATGTTTAAAGGGAACAGATAATCTCATCCCAGCAGGAGTCATTCAGAAAAACGTCACCCTGATCAAACATCCATCCGCGCAAAGACGACAGCGGAGATTAAGTCTGTAAGATTTTGAAGTTTTTTAAAAGGCAAAGATTAATATAATATATGGATTTATATTAATATTATCATCTGTGCATGGGCCGTGTGCAGGCTTTAAAGTACATCCATTTTTATTTTCAACATACATTACTAAGAAACCAAGCACTGCTCCAGACCTTTATACTGAAGCACATCATCTCTTTCTTTCTCTGAGAGAATTCACACGCCACTTTCTTATCATATCATATAAAATATGAGAATGAAATTGCTTGCAGCTGTGTACAGATGTGAAGAGCGTCTTCTTAGATAGGAAATGTTTTATAAAGGAGTCGATCTGGAGTTACAGCACTAAAGGTTCATTTATCTGTTAAACCACATGGCAGAATAAAGACGCACAAATCTTCTAACAGCGTTGAAAGAAGAAAATCATCATCCATAGTGA